>NC_137255.1:11700480-11922110 GCF_965637545.1 Phallusia mammillata
ATGCGTTTTGCCAACGAGGCAAACATCACCTGCAAAGGGGCGTCAAATTCGGTTCAGTGGTTCGTGAGTTATCGACTTGACAAGTTACAAATTTTGACAAAAATGCTCAGTTTTTGCTGAAAATCACTTTTTGCACAGGGCGATAGAGAAGTCCGATTGGGCTCAAACTTTGCATATGCGTTTTGCCAACGAGGCAAACATCACCTGCAAAGGGGCGTCAAATTCGGTTCAGTGGTTCGTGAGTTATCGACATGACAAGTTACAAATTTTGACCAAAATGCTCAGTTTTTGCTGAAAATCACTTTTTGCACAGGGCGATAGAGAAGTCCGATTGGGCTGTAACTTTGCATATGCGTTTTGCCAACGAGGCAAACATCACCTGCAAAGGGGCGTCAAATTCGGTTCAGTGGTTCGTGAGTTATCGACTTGACAAGTTACAAATTTTGACAAAAATGCTCAGTTTTTGCTGAAAATCATTTTTTGCACAGGGCGATGCAGAAATACGATTGGGCTCTACATCTGCACATGCGTTTTACCAAATGGTCAAACATCGCCTGCAAAGGGGCGTCAAATTTCGTTCAGCGGTTCGTGTGTTATGGAGTTGAAAAGTTACAAAATTTTACAAAAAAGCTCAGTTTTTGCTGAAAATCACTTTTTGCACAGGCGATACAGAAGTCCGATTGGGCTTAAACTTTGCACATGTGTTTTGCCAACGAGGCAAACATCACCTACAAAGGGGCGTCAAATTCGGTTCAGTGGTTCGTGAGTTATCGACTTGACAAGTTGCAAATTTTGACAAAAATGCTCAGTTTTTGCTGAAAATCACTTTTTGCGCAAGTCGATTCAGAAGTCCGATTGGGCTGTAACTTTGCATATGCGTTTTGCCAACGAGGCAAACATCACCTGCAAAGGGGCGTCAAATTCGGTTCAGTGGTTCGTGAGTTATCGACTTGACAAGTTACAAATTTTGACAAAAATGCTCAGTTTTTGCTGAAAATCACTTTTAGCACAGGTCGATACAGAAGTCCGATTGGGCTGTAACTTTGCACACGCGTTTTGCCAACGAGGCAAACATCACCTGCAAAGGGGCGTCAAATTCGGTTCAGTGGTTCGTGAGTTATCGACTTGACAAGTTACAAATTTTGACAAAAATGCTCAGTTTTTGCTGAAAATCACTTTTTGCACAAGTCGATACAGAAGTCCGATTGGGCTCAAACTTTGCATATGCGTTTTGCCAACGAGGCAAACATCACCTGCAAAGGGGCGTCAAATTCGGTTCAGTGGTTCGTGAGTTATCGACTTGACAAGTTACAAATTTTGACAAAAATGCTCAGTTTTTGCTGAAAATCACTTTTTGCACAGGGCGATACAGAAGTCCGATTGGGCTGTAACTTTGCATATGCGTTTTGCCAACGAGGCAAACATCACCTGCAAAGGGGCGTCAAATTCGGTTCAGTGGTTCGTGAGTTATCGACTTGACAAGTTGCAAATTTTGACAAAAATGCTCAGTTTTGGCTGAAAATCACTTTTTGCACAGGGCGAAACAGAAGTCCGATTGGGCTGTAACTTTGCATATGCGTTTTGCCAACGAGGCAAACATCACCTGCAAAGGGGCGTCAAATTCGGTTCAGTGGTTCGTGAGTTATCGACTTGACAAGTTACAAATTTTGACAAAAATGCTCAGTTTTGGCTGAAAATCACTTTTTGCACAGGCGATACAGAAGTCCGATTGGGCTCAAACTTTGCATATGCGTTTTGCCAGCGAGGCAAACATCACCTGTAAAGGGGCGTCAAATTCGGTTCAGTGGTTCGTGAGTTATCGACTTGACAAGTTATAAATTTTGACAAAAATGCTCAGTTTTTGCTGAAAATCACTTTTTGCACAGGGCGATACAGCAGTCCGATTAGGCTTAAACTTTGCACATGCGTTTTGCCAACGAGGCAAACATCACCTGCAAAGGGGCGTCAAATTCGGTTCAGTGGTTCGTGAGGTATCGACTTGACAAGTTACAAATTTTGACAAAAATGCTCAGTTTTTGCTGAAAATCACTTTTTGCACAGGGCGATAGAGAAGTCCGATTGGGCTCAAACTTTGCATATGCGTTTTGCCAACGAGGCAAACATCACCTGCAAAGGGGCGTCAAATTCGGTTCAGTGGTTCGTGAGTTATCGACATGACAAGTTACAAATTTTGACCAAAATGCTCAGTTTTTGCTGAAAATCACTTTTTGCACAGGGCGATAGAGAAGTCCGATTGGGCTGTAACTTTGCATATGCGTTTTGCCAACGAGGCAAACATCACCTGCAAAGGGGCGTCAAATTCGGTTCAGTGGTTCGTGAGTTATCGACTTGACAAGTTACAAATTTTGACAAAAATGCTCAGTTTTTGCTGAAAATCATTTTTTGCACAGGGCGATGCAGAAATACGATTGGGCTCTACATCTGCACATGCGTTTTACCAAATGGTCAAACATCGCCTGCAAAGGGGCGTCAAATTTCGTTCAGCGGTTCGTGTGTTATGGAGTTGAAAAGTTACAAAATTTTACAAAAAAGCTCAGTTTTTGCTGAAAATCACTTTTTGCACAGGCGATACAGAAGTCCGATTGGGCTTAAACTTTGCACATGTGTTTTGCCAACGAGGCAAACATCACCTACAAAGGGGCGTCAAATTCGGTTCAGTGGTTCGTGAGTTATCGACTTGACAAGTTGCAAATTTTGACAAAAATGCTCAGTTTTTGCTGAAAATCACTTTTTGCGCAAGTCGATTCAGAAGTCCGATTGGGCTGTAACTTTGCATATGCGTTTTGCCAACGAGGCAAACATCACCTGCAAAGGGGCGTCAAATTCGGTTCAGTGGTTCGTGAGTTATCGACTTGACAAGTTACAAATTTTGACAAAAATGCTCAGTTTTTGCTGAAAAACACTTTTAGCACAGGTCGATACAGGAGTCCGATTGGGCTGTAACTTTGCACACGCGTTTTGCCAACGAGGCAAACATCACCTGCAAAGGGGCGTCAAAATCGGTTCAGTGGTTCGTGAGTTATCGACTTGACAAGTTACAAATTTTGACAAAAATGCTCAGTTTTTGCTGAAAATCACTTTTTGCGCAAGTCGATTCAGAAGTCCGATTGGGCTCAAACTTTGCATATGCGTTTTGCCAACGAGGCAAACATCACCTGCAAAGGGGCGTCAAATTCGGTTCAGTGGTTCGTGAGTTATCGACTTGACAAGTTACAAATTTTGACCAAAATGCTCAGTTTTTGCTGAAAATCACTTTTTGCACAGGGCGATAGAGAAGTCCGATTGGGCTGTAACTTTGCATATGCGTTTTGCCAACGAGGCAAACATCACCTGCAAAGGGGCGTCAAATTCGGTTCAGTGGTTCGTGAGTTATCGACTTGACAAGTTGCAAATTTTGACAAAAATGCTCAGTTTTGGCTGAAAATCACTTTTTGCACAGGGCGAAACAGAAGTCCGATTGGGCTGTAACTTTGCATATGCGTTTTGCCAACGAGGCAAACATCACCTGCAAAGGGGCGTCAAATTCGGTTCAGTGGTTCGTGAGTTATCGACTTGACAAGTTATAAATTTTGACAAAAATGCTCAGTTTTTGCTGAAAATCACTTTTTGCACAGGGCGATACAGCAGTCCGATTGGGCTTAAACTTTGCACATGCGTTTTGCCAACGAGGCAAACATCACCTACGAAGGGGCGTCAAAATCGGTTCAGTGGTTCGTGAGTTATCGACTTGACAAGTTACAAATTTTGACAAAAATGCTCAGTTTTTGCTGAAAATCACTTTTTGCACAGGCGATACAGAAGTCCGATTGGGCTCAAACTTTGCAAATGCGTTTTGCCAACGAGGCAAACATCACCTGCAAAGGGGCGTCAAATTCGGTTCAGTGGTTCGTGAGTTATCGACTTGACAAGTTGCAAATTTTGACAAATATGCTCAGTTTTTGCTGAAAATCACTTTTTGCGCAAGTCGATTCAGATGTCCGATTGGGCTGTAACTTTGCATATGCGTTTTGCCAACGAGGCAAACATCACCTGCAAAGGGGCGTCAAATTCGGTTCAGTGGTTCGTGAGTTATCGACTTGACAAGTTGCAACTTTTGACAAAAATGCTCAGTTTTTGCTGAAAATCACTTTTTGCACAGGGCAATACAGAAGTCCGATTGGGCTGTAACTTTGCATATGCGTTTTGCCAACGAGGCAAACACCACCTGCAAAGGGGCGTCAAATTCGGTTCAATGGTTCGTGAGTTATCGACTTGACAAGTTACAAATTTTGACAAAAATGCTCAGTTTTTGCTGAAAAACACTTTTAGCACAGGTCGATACAGGAGTCCGATTGGGCTGTAACTTTGCACACGCGTTTTGCCAACGAGGCAAACATCACCTGCAAAGGGGCGTCAAAATCGGTTCAGTGGTTCGTGAGTTATCGACTTGACAAGTTACAAATTTTGACAAAAATGCTCAGTTTTTGCTGAAAATCACTTTTTGCGCAAGTCGATTCAGATGTCCGATTGGGCTGTAACTTTGCATATGCGTTTTGCCAACGAGGCAAACATCACCTGCAAAGGGGCGTCAAATTCGGTTCAGTGGTTCGTGAGTTATCGACTTGACAAGTTACAAATTTTGACAAAAATGCTCAGTTTTTGCTGAAAATCACTTTTTGCGCAAGTCGATTCAGAAGTCCGATTGGGCTGTAACTTTGCATATGCGTTTTGCCAACGAGGCAAACATCACCTGCAAAGGGGCGTCAAATTCGGTTCAGTGGTTCGTGAGTTATCGACTTGACAAGTTATAAATTTTGACAAAAATGCTCAGTTTTTGCTGAAAATCACTTTTTGCACAGGGCGATACAGCAGTCCGATTGGGCTTAAACTTTGCACATGCGTTTTGCCAACGAGGCAAACATCACCTACGAAGGGGCGTCAAAATCGGTTCAGTGGTTCGTGAGTTATCGACTTGACAAGTTACAAATTTTGACAAAAATGCTCAGTTTTTGCTGAAAATCACTTTTTGCACAGGCGATACAGAAGTCCGATTGGGCTCAAACTTTGCAAATGCGTTTTGCCAACGAGGCAAACATCACCTGCAAAGGGGCGTCAAATTCGGTTCAGTGGTTCGTGAGTTATCGACTTGACAAGTTGCAAATTTTGACAAATATGCTCAGTTTTTGCTGAAAATCACTTTTTGCGCAAGTCGATTCAGATGTCCGATTGGGCTGTAACTTTGCATATGCGTTTTGCCAACGAGGCAAACATCACCTGCAAAGGGGCGTCAAATTCGGTTCAGTGGTTCGTGAGTTATCGACTTGACAAGTTGCAACTTTTGACAAAAATGCTCAGTTTTTGCTGAAAATCACTTTTTGCACAGGGCAATACAGAAGTCCGATTGGGCTGTAACTTTGCATATGCGTTTTGCCAACGAGGCAAACACCACCTGCAAAGGGGCGTCAAATTCGGTTCAATGGTTCGTGAGTTATCGACTTGACAAGTTACAAATTTTGACAAAAATGCTCAGTTTTTGCTGAAAAACACTTTTAGCACAGGTCGATACAGGAGTCCGATTGGGCTGTAACTTTGCACACGCGTTTTGCCAACGAGGCAAACATCACCTGCAAAGGGGCGTCAAAATCGGTTCAGTGGTTCGTGAGTTATCGACTTGACAAGTTACAAATTTTGACAAAAATGCTCAGTTTTTGCTGAAAATCACTTTTTGCGCAAGTCGATTCAGATGTCCGATTGGGCTGTAACTTTGCATATGCGTTTTGCCAACGAGGCAAACATCACCTGCAAAGGGGCGTCAAATTCGGTTCAGTGGTTCGTGAGTTATCGACTTGACAAGTTACAAATTTTGACAAAAATGCTCAGTTTTTGCTGAAAATCACTTTTTGCGCAAGTCGATTCAGAAGTCCGATTGGGCTGTAACTTTGCATATGCGTTTTGCCAACGAGGCAAACATCACCTGCAAAGGGGCGTCAAATTCGGTTCAGTGGTTCGTGAGTTATCGACTTGACAAGTTACAAATTTTGACAAAAATGCTCAGTTTTTGCTGAAAATCACTTTTTGCACAGGCGATAGAGAAGTCCGATTGGGCTCAAACTTTGCATATGCGTTTTGCCAACGAGGCAAACATCACCTGCAAAGGGGCGTCAAATTCGGTTCAGTGGTTCGTGAGTTATCGACTTGACAAGTTATAAATTTTGACAAAAATGCTCAGTTTTTGCTGAAAATCACTTTTTGCACAGGGCGATACAGCAGTCCGATTGGGCTGTAACTTTGCATATGCGTTTTGTCAACGAGTCAAACATCACCTGCAAAGGGGCGTCAAATTCGGTTCAGTGGTTCGTGAGTTATCGACTTGACAAGTTACAAATTTTGACAAAAATGCTCAGTTTTTGCTGAAAATCACTTTTTGCGCAAGTCGATACAGGAGTCCGATTGGGCTCTAACTTTGCACATGTGTTTTGCCAACGAGGCAAACATCACCTGCAAAGGGGCGTCAAAATCGGTTCAGTGGTTCGTGAGTTATCGACTTGACAAGTTACAAATTTTGACCAAAATGCTCAGTTTTTGCTGAAAATCACTTTTTGCACAGGTCGATACAGGAGTCCGATTGGGCTGTAACTTTGCACACGCGTTTTGCCAACGAGGCAAACATCACCTGCAAAGGGGCGTCAAATTCGGTTCAGTGGTTCGTGAGTTATCGACTTGACAAGTTACAAATTTTGACCAAAATGCTCAGTTTTTGCTGAAAATCACTTTTTGCGCAAGTCGATTCAGAAGTACGATTGGGCTGTAACTTTGCATATGCGTTTTGCCAACGAGGCAAACATCACCTGCAAAGGGGCGTCAAATTCGGTTCAGTGGTTCGTGAGTTATCGACTTGACAAGTTACAAATTTTGACAAAAATGCTCAGTTTTGACTGAAAATCACTTTTTGCACAGGCGATACAGAAGTCCGATTGGGCTCAAACTTTGCATATGCGTTTTGCCAGCGAGGCAAACATCACCTGTAAAGGGGCGTCAAATTCGGTTCAGTGGTTCGTGAGTTATCGACTTGACAAGTTACAAATTTTGACAAAAATGCTCAGTTTTTGCTGAAAATCACTTTTTGCACAGGGCGATACAGCAGTCCGATTAGGCTTAAACTTTGCACATGCGTTTTGCCAACGAGGCAAACATCACCTGCAAAGGGGCGTCAAATTCGGTTCAGTGGTTCGTGAGGTATCGACTTGACAAGTTACAAATTTTGACAAAAATGCTCAGTTTTTGCTGAAAATCACTTTTTGCACAGGGCGATAGAGAAGTCCGATTGGGCTGTAACTTTGCATATGCGTTTTGCCAACGAGGCAAACATCACCTGCAAAGGGGCGTCAAATTCGGTTCAGTGGTTCGTGAGTTATCGACTTGACAAGTTACAAATTTTGACAAAAATGCTCAGTTTTTGCTGAAAATCATTTTTTGCACAGGGCGATGCAGAAATACGATTGGGCTCTACATCTGCACATGCGTTTTACCAAATGGTCAAACATCGCCTGCAAAGGGGCGTCAAATTTCGTTCAGCGGTTCGTGTGTTATGGAGTTGAAAAGTTACAAAATTTTACAAAAAAGCTCAGTTTTTGCTGAAAATCACTTTTTGCACAGGCGATACAGAAGTCCGATTGGGCTTAAACTTTGCACATGTGTTTTGCCAACGAGGCAAACATCACCTACAAAGGGGCGTCAAATTCGGTTCAGTGGTTCGTGAGTTATCGACTTGACAAGTTGCAAATTTTGACAAAAATGCTCAGTTTTTGCTGAAAATCACTTTTTGCGCAAGTCGATTCAGAAGTCCGATTGGGCTGTAACTTTGCATATGCGTTTTGCCAACGAGGCAAACATCACCTGCAAAGGGGCGTCAAATTCGGTTCAGTGGTTCGTGAGTTATCGACTTGACAAGTTACAAATTTTGACAAAAATGCTCAGTTTTTGCTGAAAAACACTTTTAGCACAGGTCGATACAGGAGTCCGATTGGGCTGTAACTTTGCACACGCGTTTTGCCAACGAGGCAAACATCACCTGCAAAGGGGCGTCAAAATCGGTTCAGTGGTTCGTGAGTTATCGACTTGACAAGTTACAAATTTTGACAAAAATGCTCAGTTTTTGCTGAAAATCACTTTTTGCGCAAGTCGATTCAGAAGTCCGATTGGGCTCAAACTTTGCATATGCGTTTTGCCAACGAGGCAAACATCACCTGCAAAGGGGCGTCAAATTCGGTTCAGTGGTTCGTGAGTTATCGACTTGACAAGTTATAAATTTTGACAAAAATGCTCAGTTTTTGCTGAAAATCACTTTTTGCACAGGGCGATACAGCAGTCCGATTGGGCTTAAACTTTGCACATGCGTTTTGCCAACGAGGCAAACATCACCTACGAAGGGGCGTCAAAATCGGTTCAGTGGTTCGTGAGTTATCGACTTGACAAGTTACAAATTTTGACAAAAATGCTCAGTTTTTGCTGAAAATCACTTTTTGCACAGGCGATACAGAAGTACGATTGGGCTCAAACTTTGCAAATGCGTTTTGCCAACGAGGCAAACATCACCTGCAAAGGGGCGTCAAATTCGGTTCAGTGGTTCGTGAGTTATCGACTTGACAAGTTGCAAATTTTGACAAAAATGCTCAGTTTTGGCTGAAAATCACTTTTTGCACAGGGCGAAACAGAAGTCCGATTGGGCTGTAACTTTGCATATGCGTTTTGTCAACGAGGCAAACATCACCTGCAAAGGGGCGTCAAATTCGGTTCAGTGGTTCGTGAGTTATCGACTTGACAAGTTACAAATTTTGACAAAAATGCTCAGTTTTTGCTGAAAATCATTTTTTGCACAGGGCGATGCAGAAATACGATTGGGCTCTACATCTGCACATGCGTTTTACCAAATGGTCAAACATCGCCTGCAAAGGGGCGTCAAATTTCGTTCAGCGGTTCGTGTGTTATGGAGTTGAAAAGTTACAAAATTTTACAAAAAAGCTCAGTTTTTGCTGAAAATCACTTTTTGCACAGGCGATACAGAAGTCCGATTGGGCTTAAACTTTGCACATGTGTTTTGCCAACGAGGCAAACATCACCTACAAAGGGGCGTCAAATTCGGTTCAGTGGTTCGTGAGTTATCGACTTGACAAGTTGCAAATTTTGACAAAAATGCTCAGTTTTTGCTGAAAATCACTTTTTGCGCAAGTCGATTCAGAAGTCCGATTGGGCTGTAACTTTGCATATGCGTTTTGCCAACGAGGCAAACATCACCTGCAAAGGGGCGTCAAATTCGGTTCAGTGGTTCGTGAGTTATCGACTTGACAAGTTACAAATTTTGACAAAAATGCTCAGTTTTTGCTGAAAAACACTTTTAGCACAGGTCGATACAGGAGTCCGATTGGGCTGTAACTTTGCACACGCGTTTTGCCAACGAGGCAAACATCACCTGCAAAGGGGCGTCAAAATCGGTTCAGTGGTTCGTGAGTTATCGACTTGACAAGTTACAAATTTTGACAAAAATGCTCAGTTTTTGCTGAAAATCACTTTTTGCGCAAGTCGATTCAGAAGTCCGATTGGGCTCAAACTTTGCATATGCGTTTTGCCAACGAGGCAAACATCACCTGCAAAGGGGCGTCAAATTCGGTTCAGTGGTTCGTGAGTTATCGACTTGACAAGTTATAAATTTTGACAAAAATGCTCAGTTTTTGCTGAAAATCACTTTTTGCACAGGGCGATACAGCAGTCCGATTGGGCTTAAACTTTGCACATGCGTTTTGCCAACGAGGCAAACATCACCTACGAAGGGGCGTCAAAATCGGTTCAGTGGTTCGTGAGTTATCGACTTGACAAGTTACAAATTTTGACAAAAATGCTCAGTTTTTGCTGAAAATCACTTTTTGCACAGGCGATACAGAAGTACGATTGGGCTCAAACTTTGCAAATGCGTTTTGCCAACGAGGCAAACATCACCTGCAAAGGGGCGTCAAATTCGGTTCAGTGGTTCGTGAGTTATCGACTTGACAAGTTGCAAATTTTGACAAAAATGCTCAGTTTTGGCTGAAAATCACTTTTTGCACAGGGCGAAACAGAAGTCCGATTGGGCTCAAACTTTGCATATGCGTTTTGCCAACGAGGCAAACATCACCTGCAAAGGGGCGTCAAATTCGGTTCAGTGGTTCGTGAGTTATCGACTTGACAAGTTGCAAATTTTGACAAAAATGCTCAGTTTTTGCTGAAAATCACTTTTTGCACAGGGCGATACAGAAGTCCGATTGGGCTGTAACTTTGCATATGCGTTTTGCCAACGAGGCAAACATCACCTGCAAAGGGGCGTCAAATTCGGTTCAGTGGTTCGTGAGTTATCGACTTGACAAGTTACAAATTTTGACAAAAATGCTCAGTTTTTGCTGAAAAACACTTTTAGCACAGGTCGATACAGGAGTCCGATTGGGCTGTAACTTTGCACACGCGTTTTGCCAACGAGGCAAACATCACTTGCAAAGGGGCGTCAAATTCGGTTCAGTGGTTCGTGAGTTATCGACTTGACAAGTTACAAATTTTGACCAAAATGCTCAGTTTTTGCTGAAAATCACTTTTTGCGCAAGTCGATTCAGAAGTACGATTGGGCTGTAACTTTGCATATGCGTTTTGCCAACGAGGCAAACATCACCTGCAAAGGGGCGTCAAATTCGGTTCAGTGGTTCGTGAGTTATCGACTTGACAAGTTACAAATTTTGACAAAAATGCTCAGTTTTGGCTGAAAATCACTTTTTGCACAGGCGATACAGAAGTCCGATTGGGCTCAAACTTTGCATATGCGTTTTGCCAGCGAGGCAAACATCACCTGTAAAGGGGCGTCAAATTCGGTTCAGTGGTTCGTGAGTTATCGACTTGACAAGTTACAAATTTTGACAAAAATGCTCAGTTTTTGCTGAAAATCACTTTTTGCACAGGGCGATACAGCAGTCCGATTAGGCTTAAACTTTGCACATGCGTTTTGCCAACGAGGCAAACATCACCTGCAAAGGGGCGTCAAATTCGGTTCAGTGGTTCGTGAGTTATCGACTTGACAAGTTACAAATTTTGACAAAAATGCTCAGTTTTTGCTGAAAATCACTTTTTGCACAGGGCGATAGAGAAGTCCGATTGGGCTCAAACTTTGCATATGCGTTTTGCCAACGAGGCAAACATCACCTGCAAAGGGGCGTCAAATTCGGTTCAGTGGTTCGTGAGTTATCGACATGACAAGTTACAAATTTTGACAAAAATGCTCAGTTTTTGCTGAAAATCACTTTTTGCACAGGGCGATAGAGAAGTCCGATTGGGCTGTAACTTTGCATATGCGTTTTGCCAACGAGGCAAACATCACCTGCAAAGGGGCGTCAAAATCGGTTCAGTGGTTCGTGAGTTATCGACTTGACAAGTTACAAATTTTGACAAAAATGCTCAGTTTTTGCTGAAAATCACTTTTTGCACAGGCGATACAGAAGTACGATTGGGCTCAAACTTTGCAAATGCGTTTTGCCAACGAGGCAAACATCACCTGCAAAGGGGCGTCAAATTCGGTTCAGTGGTTCGTGAGTTATCGACTTGACAAGTTGCAAATTTTGACAAAAATGCTCAGTTTTGGCTGAAAATCACTTTTTGCACAGGGCGAAACAGAAGTCCGATTGGGCTCAAACTTTGCATATGCGTTTTGCCAACGAGGCAAACATCACCTGCAAAGGGGCGTCAAATTCGGTTCAGTGGTTCGTGAGTTATCGACTTGACAAGTTACAAATTTTGACAAAAATGCTCAGTTTTTGCTGAAAAACACTTTTAGCACAGGTCGATACAGGAGTCCGATTGGGCTGTAACTTTGCACACGCGTTTTGCCAACGAGGCAAACATCACTTGCAAAGGGGCGTCAAATTCGGTTCAGTGGTTCGTGAGTTATCGACTTGACAAGTTACAAATTTTGACCAAAATGCTCAGTTTTTGCTGAAAATCACTTTTTGCGCAAGTCGATTCAGAAGTACGATTGGGCTGTAACTTTGCATATGCGTTTTGCCAACGAGGCAAACATCACCTGCAAAGGGGCGTCAAATTCGGTTCAGTGGTTCGTGAGTTATCGACTTGACAAGTTACAAATTTTGACCAAAATGCTCAGTTTTTGCTGAAAATCACTTTTTGCGCAAGTCGATTCAGAAGTACGATTGGGCTGTAACTTTGCATATGCGTTTTGCCAACGAGGCAAACATCACCTGCAAAGGGGCGTCAAATTCGGTTCAGTGGTTCGTGAGTTATCGACTTGACAAGTTACAAATTTTGACAAAAATGCTCAGTTTTGGCTGAAAATCACTTTTTGCACAGGCGATACAGAAGTCCGATTGGGCTCAAACTTTGCATATGCGTTTTGCCAGCGAGGCAAACATCACCTGTAAAGGGGCGTCAAATTCGGTTCAGTGGTTCGTGAGTTATCGACTTGACAAGTTACAAATTTTGACAAAAATGCTCAGTTTTTGCTGAAAATCACTTTTTGCACAGGGCGATACAGCAGTCCGATTAGGCTTAAACTTTGCACATGCGTTTTGCCAACGAGGCAAACATCACCTGCAAAGGGGCGTCAAATTCGGTTCAGTGGTTCGTGAGTTATCGACTTGACAAGTTACAAATTTTGACAAAAATGCTCAGTTTTTGCTGAAAATCACTTTTTGCACAGGGCGATAGAGAAGTCCGATTGGGCTCAAACTTTGCATATGCGTTTTGCCAACGAGGCAAACATCACCTGCAAAGGGGCGTCAAATTCGGTTCAGTGGTTCGTGAGTTATCGACATGACAAGTTACAAATTTTGACAAAAATGCTCAGTTTTTGCTGAAAATCACTTTTTGCACAGGGCGATAGAGAAGTCCGATTGGGCTGTAACTTTGCATATGCGTTTTGCCAACGAGGCAAACATCACCTGCAAAGGGGCGTCAAAATCGGTTCAGTGGTTCGTGAGTTATCGACTTGACAAGTTACAAATTTTGACAAAAATGCTCAGTTTTTGCTGAAAATCACTTTTTGCACAGGCGATACAGAAGTACGATTGGGCTCAAACTTTGCAAATGCGTTTTGCCAACGAGGCAAACATCACCTGCAAAGGGGCGTCAAATTCGGTTCAGTGGTTCGTGAGTTATCGACTTGACAAGTTGCAAATTTTGACAAAAATGCTCAGTTTTGGCTGAAAATCACTTTTTGCACAGGGCGAAACAGAAGTCCGATTGGGCTCAAACTTTGCATATGCGTTTTGCCAACGAGGCAAACATCACCTGCAAAGGGGCGTCAAATTCGGTTCAGTGGTTCGTGAGTTATCGACTTGACAAGTTGCAAATTTTGACAAAAATGCTCAGTTTTTGCTGAAAATCACTTTTTGCACAGGGCGATACAGAAGTCCGATTGGGCTGTAACTTTGCATATGCGTTTTGCCAACGAGGCAAACATCACCTGCAAAGGGGCGTCAAATTCGGTTCAGTGGTTCGTGAGTTATCGACTTGACAAGTTACAAATTTTGACAAAAATGCTCAGTTTTTGCTGAAAAACACTTTTAGCACAGGTCGATACAGGAGTCCGATTGGGCTGTAACTTTGCACACGCGTTTTGCCAACGAGGCAAACATCACTTGCAAAGGGGCGTCAAATTCGGTTCAGTGGTTCGTGAGTTATCGACTTGACAAGTTACAAATTTTGACCAAAATGCTCAGTTTTTGCTGAAAATCACTTTTTGCGCAAGTCGATTCAGAAGTACGATTGGGCTGTAACTTTGCATATGCGTTTTGCCAACGAGGCAAACATCACCTGCAAAGGGGCGTCAAATTCGGTTCAGTGGTTCGTGAGTTATCGACTTGACAAGTTACAAATTTTGACAAAAATGCTCAGTTTTTGCTGAAAATCACTTTTTGCACAGGCGATACAGAAGTCCGATTGGGCTCAAACTTTGCATATGCGTTTTGCCAGCGAGGCAAACATCACCTGCAAAGGGGCGTCAAATTCGGTTCAGTGGTTCGTGAGTTATCGACTTGACAAGTTACAAATTTTGACAAAAATGCTCAGTTTTTGCTGAAAATCACTTTTTGCACAGGGCGATACAGCAGTCCGATTAGGCTTAAACTTTGCACATGCGTTTTGCCAACGAGGCAAACATCACCTGCAAAGGGGCGTCAAATTCGGTTCAGTGGTTCGTGAGTTATCGACTTGACAAGTTACAAATTTTGACAAAAATGCTCAGTTTTTGCTGAAAATCACTTTTTGCACAGGGCGATAGAGAAGTCCGATTGGGCTCAAACTTTGCATATGCGTTTTGCCAACGAGGCAAACATCACCTGCAAAGGGGCGTCAAATTCGGTTCAGTGGTTCGTGAGTTATCGACATGACAAGTTACAAATTTTGACAAAAATGCTCAGTTTTTGCTGAAAATCACTTTTTGCACAGGGCGATAGAGAAGTCCGATTGGGCTGTAACTTTGCATATGCGTTTTGCCAACGAGGCAAACATCACCTGCAAAGGGGCGTCAAATTCGGTTCAGTGGTTCGTGAGTTATCGACTTGACAAGTTACAAATTTTGACAAAAATGCTCAGTTTTTGCTGAAAATCATTTTTTGCACAGGGCGATGCAGAAATACGATTGGGCTCTACATCTGCACATGCGTTTTACCAAATGGTCAAACATCGCCTGCAAAGGGGCGTCAAATTTCGTTCAGCGGTTCGTGTGTTATGGAGTTGAAAAGTTACAAAATTTTACAAAAAAGCTCAGTTTTTGCTGAAAATCACTTTTTGCACAGGCGATACAGAAGTCCGATTAGGCTTAAACTTTGCACATGTGTTTTGCCAACGAGGCAAACATCACCTACAAAGGGGCGTCAAATTCGGTTCAGTGGTTCGTGAGTTATCGACTTGACCAGTTGCAAATTTTGACAAAAATGCTCAGTTTTTGCTGAAAATCACTTTTTGCGCAAGTCGATTCAGAAGTCCGATTGGGCTGTAACTTTGCATATGCGTTTTGCCAACGAGGCAAACATCACCTGCAAAGGGGCGTCAAATTCGGTTCAGTGGTTCGTGAGTTATCGACTTGACAAGTTACAAATTTTGACAAAAATGCTCAGTTTTGCTGAAAAACACTTTTAGCACAGGTCGATACAGGAGTCCGATTGGGCTGTAACTTTACACACGCGTTTTGCCAACGAGGCAAACATCACCTGCAAAGGGGCGTCAAAATCGGTTCAGTGGTTCGTGAGTTATCGACTTGACAAGTTAAAAATTTTGACAAAAATGCTCAGTTTTTGCTGAAAATCACTTTTTGCGCAAGTCGATTCAGAAGTCCGATTGGGCTCAAACTTTGCATATGCGTTTTGCCAACGAGGCAAACATCACCTGCAAAGGGGCGTCAAATTCGGTTCAGTGGTTCGTGAGTTATCGACTTGACAAGTTATAAATTTTGACAAAAATGCTCAGTTTTTGCTGAAAATCACTTTTTGCACAGGGCGATACAGCAGTCCGATTGGGCTTAAACTTTGCACATGCGTTTTGCCAACGAGGCAAACATCACCTACGAAGGGGCGTCAAAATCGGTTCAGTGGTTCGTGAGTTATCGACTTGACAAGTTACAAATTTTGACAAAAATGCTCAGTTTTGGCTGAAAATCACTTTTTGCACAGGGCGAAACAGAAGTCCGATTGGGCTCAAACTTTGCATATGCGTTTTGCCAACGAGGCAAACATCACCTGCAAAGGGGCGTCAAATTCGGTTCAGTGGTTCGTGAGTTATCGACTTGACAAGTTGCAAATTTTGACAAAAATGCTCAGTTTTTGCTGAAAATCACTTTTTGCACAGGGCGATACAGAAGTCCGATTGGGCTGTAACTTTGCATATGCGTTTTGCCAACGAGGCAAACATCACCTGCAAAGGGGCGTCAAATTCGGTTCAGTGGTTCGTGAGTTATCGACTTGACAAGTTACAAATTTTGACAAAAATGCTCAGTTTTTGCTGAAAAACACTTTTAGCACAGGTCGATACAGGAGTCCGATTGGGCTGTAACTTTGCACACGCGTTTTGCCAACGAGGCAAACATCACTTGCAAAGGGGCGTCAAAATCGGTTCAGTGGTTCGTGAGTTATCGACTTGACAAGTTACAAATTTTGACCAAAATGCTCAGTTTTTGCTGAAAATCACTTTTTGCGCAAGTCGATTCAGAAGTACGATTGGGCTGTAACTTTGCATATGCGTTTTGCCAACGAGGCAAACATCACCTGCAAAGGGGCGTCAAATTCGGTTCAGTGGTTCGTGAGTTATCGACTTGACAAGTTACAAATTTTGACAAAAATGCTCAGTTTTTGCTGAAAATCACTTTTTGCACAGGCGATACAGAAGTCCGATTGGGCTCAAACTTTGCATATGCGTTTTGCCAGCGAGGCAAACATCACCTGCAAAGGGGCGTCAAATTCGGTTCAGTGGTTCGTGAGTTATCGACTTGACAAGTTACAAATTTTGACAAAAATGCTCAGTTTTTGCTGAAAATCACTTTTTGCACAGGGCGATACAGCAGTCCGATTAGGCTTAAACTTTGCACATGCGTTTTGCCAACGAGGCAAACATCACCTGCAAAGGGGCGTCAAATTCGGTTCAGTGGTTCGTGAGGTATCGACTTGACAAGTTACAAATTTTGACAAAAATGCTCAGTTTTTGCTGAAAATCACTTTTTGCACAGGGCGATAGAGAAGTCCGATTGGGCTCAAACTTTGCATATGCGTTTTGCCAACGAGGCAAACATCACCTGCAAAGGGGCGTCAAATTCGGTTCAGTGGTTCGTGAGTTATCGACATGACAAGTTACAAATTTTGACAAAAATGCTCAGTTTTTGCTGAAAATCACTTTTTGCACAGGGCGATACAGAAGTCCGATTGGGCTGTAACTTTGCATATGCGTTTTGCCAACGAGGCAAACATCACCTGCAAAGGGGCGTCAAATTCGGTTCAGTGGTTCGTGAGTTATCGACTTGACAAGTTACAAATTTTGACAAAAATGCTCAGTTTTTGCTGAAAATCATTTTTTGCACAGGGCGATGCAGAAATACGATTGGGCTCTACATCTGCACATGCGTTTTACCAAATGGTCAAACATCGCCTGCAAAGGGGCGTCAAATTTCGTTCAGCGGTTCGTGTGTTATGGAGTTGAAAAGTTACAAAATTTTACAAAAAAGCTCAGTTTTTGCTGAAAATCACTTTTTGCACAGGGCGATAGAGAAGTCCGATTGGGCTTAAACTTTGCATATGCGTTTTGCCAGCGAGGCAAACATCACCTGTAAAGGGGCGTCAAATTCGGTTCAGTGGTTCGTGAGTTATCGACTTGACAAGTTGCAAATTTTGACAAAAATGCTCAGTTTTTGCTGAAAATCACTTTTTGCACAGGGCGATACAGAAGTCCGATTGGGCTGTAACTTTGCATATGCGTTTTGCCAACGAGGCAAACATCACCTGCAAAGGGGCGTCAAATTCGGTTCAGTGGTTCGTGAGTTATCGACTTGACAAGTTACAAATTTTGACAAAAATGCTCAGTTTTTGCTGAAAAACACTTTTAGCACAGGTCGATACAGGAGTCCGATTGGGCTGTAACTTTGCACACGCGTTTTGCCAACGAGGCAAACATCACTTGCAAAGGGGCGTCAAAATCGGTTCAGTGGTTCGTGAGTTATCGACTTGACAAGTTACAAATTTTGACCAAAATGCTCAGTTTTTGCTGAAAATCACTTTTTGCGCAAGTCGATTCAGAAGTACGATTGGGCTGTAACTTTGCATATGCGTTTTGCCAACGAGGCAAACATCACCTGCAAAGGGGCGTCAAATTCGGTTCAGTGGTTCGTGAGTTATCGACTTGACAAGTTACAAATTTTGACAAAAATGCTCAGTTTTTGCTGAAAATCACTTTTTGCACAGGCGATACAGAAGTCCGATTGGGCTCAAACTTTGCATATGCGTTTTGCCAGCGAGGCAAACATCACCTGCAAAGGGGCGTCAAATTCGGTTCAGTGGTTCGTGAGTTATCGACTTGACAAGTTACAAATTTTGACAAAAATGCTCAGTTTTTGCTGAAAATCACTTTTTGCACAGGGCGATACAGCAGTCCGATTAGGCTTAAACTTTGCACATGCGTTTTGCCAACGAGGCAAACATCACCTGCAAAGGGGCGTCAAATTCGGTTCAGTGGTTCGTGAGGTATCGACTTGACAAGTTACAAATTTTGACAAAAATGCTCAGTTTTTGCTGAAAATCACTTTTTGCACAGGGCGATAGAGAAGTCCGATTGGGCTCAAACTTTGCATATGCGTTTTGCCAACGAGGCAAACATCACCTGCAAAGGGGCGTCAAATTCGGTTCAGTGGTTCGTGAGTTATCGACATGACAAGTTACAAATTTTGACAAAAATGCTCAGTTTTTGCTGAAAATCACTTTTTGCACAGGGCGATACAGAAGTCCGATTGGGCTGTAACTTTGCATATGCGTTTTGCCAACGAGGCAAACATCACCTGCAAAGGGGCGTCAAATTCGGTTCAGTGCTTCGTGAGTTATCGACTTGAAAAGTTGCAACTTTTGACAAAAATGCTCAGTTTTTGCTGAAAATCACTTTTTGCACAGGGCGATACAGAAGTCCGATTGGGCTGTAACTTTGCATATGCGTTTTGCCAACGAGGCAAACATCACCTGCAAAGGGGCGTCAAATTCGGTTCAGTGCTTCGTGAGTTATCGACTTGAAAAGTTGCAACTTTTGACAAAAATGCTCAGTTTTTGCTGAAAATCACTTTTTGCACAGGGCGATACAGAAGTCCGATTGGGCTGTAACTTTGCATATGCGTTTTGCCAACGAGGCAAACATCACCTGCAAAGGGGCGTCAAATTCGGTTCAGTGCTTCGTGAGTTATCGACTTGAAAAGTTGCAACTTTTGACAAAAATGCTCAGTTTTTGCTGAAAATCACTTTTTGCACAGGGCGATACAGAAGTCCGATTGGGCTGTAACTTTGCATATGCGTTTTGCCAACGAGGCAAACATCACCTGCAAAGGGGCGTCAAATTCGGTTCAGTGCTTCGTGAGTTATCGACTTGAAAAGTTGCAACTTTTGACAAAAATGCTCAGTTTTTGCTGAAAATCACTTTTTGCACAGGGCGATACAGAAGTCCGATTGGGCTGTAACTTTGCATATGCGTTTTTCCAACGAGGCAAACATCACCTGCAAAGGGGCGTCAAATTCGGTTCAGTGCTTCGTGAGTTATCGACTTGAAAAGTTGCAACTTTTGACAAAAATGCTCAGTTTTTGCTGAAAATCACTTTTTGCACAGGGCGATACAGAATTCCGATTGGGCTGTAACTTTGCATGTGCGTTTTGCCAACGAGGCAAACATCACCTGCAAAGGGGCGTCAAATTCGGTTCAGTGCTTCGTGAGTTATCGACTTGAAAAGTTACAACTTTTGACAAAAATGCTCAGTTTTTGCTGAAAATCACTTTTTGCACAGGGCGATACAGAAGTCCGATTGGGCTGTAACTTTGCATATGCGTTTTGCCAACGAGGCAAACATCACCTGCAAAGGGGAGTCAAATTCGGTTCAGTGCTTCGTGAGTTATCGACTTGAAAAGTTGCAACTTTTGACAAAAATGCTCAGTTTTTGCTGAAAATCACTTTTTGCACAGGGCGATACAGAAGTCCGATTGGGCTGTAACTTTGCATATGCGTTTTGCCAACGAGGCAAACATCACCTGCAAAGGGGCGTCAAATTCGGTTCAGTGCTTCGTGAGTTATCGACTTGAAAAGTTGCAACTTTTGACAAAAATGCTCAGTTTTTGCTGAAAATCACTTTTTGCACAGGGCGATACAGAAGTCCGATTGGGCTGTAACTTTGCATATGCGTTTTGCCAACGAGGCAAACATCACCTGCAAAGGGGCGTCAAATTCGGTTCAGTGCTTCGTGAGTTATCGACTTGAAAAGTTGCAACTTTTGACAAAAATGCTCAGTTTTTGCTGAAAATCACTTTTTGCACAGGGCGATACAGAAGTCCGATTGGGCTGTAACTTTGCATGTGCGTTTTGCCAACGAGGCAAACATCACCTGCAAAGGGGCGTCAAATTCGGTTCAGTGCTTCGTGAGTTATCGACTTGAAAAGTTGCAACTTTTGACAAAAATGCTCAGTTTTTGCTGAAAATCACTTTTTGCACAGGGCGATACAGAAGTCCGATTGGGCTGTAACTTTGCATATGCGTTTTGCCAACGAGGCAAACATCACCTGCAAAGGGGCGTCAAATTCGGTTCAGTGCTTCGTGAGTTATCGACTTGAAAAGTTGCAACTTTTGACAAAAATGCTCAGTTTTTGCTGAAAATCACTTTTTGCACAGGGCGATACAGAAGTCCGATTGGGCTGTAACTTTGCATGTGCGTTTTGCCAACGAGGCAAACATCACCTGCAAAGGGGCGTCAAATTCGGTTCAGTGCTTCGTGAGTTATCGACTTGAAAAGTTGCAACTTTTGACAAAAATGCTCAGTTTTTGCTGAAAATCACTTTTTGCACAGGGCGATACAGAAGTCCGATTGGGCTGTAACTTTGCATATGCGTTTTGCCAACGAGGCAAACATCACCTGCAAAGGGGCGTCAAATTCGGTTCAGTGCTTCGTGAGTTATCGACTTGAAAAGTTGCAACTTTTGACAAAAATGCTCAGTTTTTGCTGAAAATCACTTTTTGCACAGGGCGATACAGAAGTCCGATTGGGCTGTAACTTTGCATATGCGTTTTGCCAACGAGGCAAACATCACCTGCAAAGGGGCGTCAAATTCGGTTCAGTGCTTCGTGAGTTATCGACTTGAAAAGTTGCAACTTTTGACAAAAATGCTCAGTTTTTGCTGAAAATCACTTTTTGCACAGGGCGATACAGAAGTCCGATTGGGCTGTAACTTTGCATATGCGTTTTGCCAACGAGGCAAACATCACCTACGAATGGGCGTCAAATTCGGTTCAGCGGTTCGTGAGTTATCGACTTGACAAGTTACAAATCTTGACAAAAATGCTCAGTTTTGGCTTATAATTACTTTTTGCACAGGGCGATACAGAAGTCCGATTGGGCTCTAACTTTGCATATGCGTTTTACCAACGAGGCAAACAACGCCTGTAAAGGGGAGTCAAATTCAGTTCAGTGGTTCGTGAGTTATCGACTTGACAATTTACAAATTTTGACAAAAATGCTCAGTTTTTGCTTAAAATTGCTTGATGCACAGGCCGATGCCGATACAGAAGTCCGATTGGGCTGTAACTTTTCACATGCGGTTTGCCAACGAGGCAAACATCACCTGCGAATGGGCGTCAAATTCGGTTCAGTGGTTCGTGAGTCATCGACTTGACAAGTTACAAATTTTGACAAAAAATCCAAACTAGATTGTTTCATTCAAACGAAGGTGGCAGCCCTGGATGCCTAACTATGTGTTACATAAATATTACGTCACATATGCTCTGTGGCGCCCCCAGTGTTCTTTCTGTACGTGGCGATACTCGACGTAGCAGGGAATGCACGTGTGAGTCGTGGTTGGTGGTGATGACGGTCAGAGGTGTTTTACCCGTCGACTTTTATATGTCCGATTTTATACTGTAAATAAACTTTGCAACAACTGTTTAACTGCAGGTCTATACCGAACTAAAAAGGCGCGTTACAAAATTGGCGAGCACTCCAGGACCTGTATCAGTTGTTGCCGGGAGAGGAATTTTTACACCTTTTTTAGACATTTTAATCCGTCAGGATGAACTTTTATTATCCCCCACCGCGTTTTGATAAAGGTGGCAACTTTTTACATTTTCTGGCAAGCTTTGAAAGTTTCTGCCAAAACGTGGGTGCAAACGACGCGGCAAAGCGCCACGCACTTTTGGCAAGCTTGCCAGAAGAGGTAATGTTTGATATGAAGCAAGCCAACGGCAGTGACCTGTACAGTGCTGATTAAACGGACTTGAAGGCGCTTGCGACTAAAGTGACCGGCGGCACTGCTTTCAGAAACAAGGCGAAGCAAGACTTGCTGAAGGTCCCAAGAATACAGGTGTATGTGCGGCTGTGTCCAATGAACAGTCTTTATCAAGCCAAACTGCGTTGCTGAAGCTGGTTGGAGAATTGCGCCTTGTACTCAATTGTGGGGGCCAATGGTAAACCGATCGACCTGGATGGGATCACAACTCTTCGAGTGAAAGTAGCGGGGGTTGAAGCAGCGTTTCGGGTGCTGGTATCTCCACAGTTGGCGGACTCCTGTATACTTGGTCTTGATTACTTGCAAGAACATCGCTGTATAGTAAATTACGAACACATGACCCTGACTGCGGGCGCTGGTACACTTCCATTATTACCGAGTCCAGGTTCTGTTCAGTGGAAAGCGGAGCTTGCTCGCTGTGACGTGTACGCCGAAGGCAGTCAAGACGTTGTGAACAAATACGAGGTTTGTCCCTCCAGCATGGTTACCTCGGTCGAAGGTGGTCACCTCATCCAAAACCGAAAAACAGATGATGAATGTCCGTGACAATGATGTCTTAAAGCTGTTACAGGAATTACAAGTGGAAAACCTTGGACTTAATGCGACTGGGCTAAAGAGATTATCCGAGATTTGAACTCCGGATACTGGCAAATTGCTGTCGACGATCAAGATAAAGAAAAGACTGCTTTTACATGTCATCGTGGCTTATTCCAGTTCAACGTTATGCCATTTGATTGTAAACGGAAGCGAGCATCCGGTTGCATGTGGTGGAAGGTCTCTCACAAAGTGCGAGAAAAACTATTCCACGACAAGAAAAGAACTTCTAGCTGTGGTGTATGCTGTAAAGCAGTTTCAATGCTACCTCGACAAGCCTTTCTTATTGCGTACGGATCATGCTTCACTTCGGTGGCTTTGGCAGTCAAAGGAGACTTATGATGTGAAAAGGAGCCGCTCGGCAATTATACGCAACTGTTGGTGCCTGTGAGTTTGCGTAATGAGGTACTGTCCCTTCTGCACGATCACCAACATGGTGGTGGCCACATGGGAATGCAACGTACCTTAGGAAGGGTTTCAACTCGATTTTATTGGCCGAGAATGAACAAGTTTGTTGAAACTTACTGTTTATCATGTCCAACGTGTGACATTCGAAAGCTTCCAGCACGAAAACCCCGAGCCCCGTTAGTACCGTTCATTGAGAACGAGCCAATGCAAAGAATTGAAATCGACATTCTTGGAGGATTGCCAACCACACACAAAGGATACAGATCTCCAGGAGAGAATGCGTCTTGTCCACGATGTTTTGAAGCGGCGACTCGATCATCGAAGAAGACAGATGAAAGAACGGTATGACAAAAAAGCTCAAAATGTGACCTATGGTATCGGCGATGTGGTTCTGCTCCGCGATCAAGTCCTCAGAACAGATGAGAAGACTAAATTCCACATGCCGTACAAGGGCCCCTATACCGTTGTACGTGTCAATTCACCAGTGAACTACACGATAAGAGATCACCGAGGAAAAGAACAGGTTGTGCATTTCAATAGGCTAAAACCGAGTAGGGGCGATTTTAGTCGACACAACAATTACGATCACGAGGATGTGGACGATGGCGAACAGATGGTCGAAAAACACAAGAATGTGCATAATTTTCCGCCTCCAGGAGCGTACTTTGCACCACGTAAAAATACGCCACAGTGTGCAGAGCGCGTGCATACAAGACCACGGCGTAATGTTCGTCGGCCTACATTTTACCCCGCCGTTGAGATTCAATAATTGTATGTGTTTACTTGTAACTTAGGTGTTGTTTAAATATTTCCCTAAATACACCTTGTTTGTAGTCAAAAGTTGTGCACCTTGTTTGTAGTCAAAAGCAAACTAAATTAATGTCTTGTTTGCATAAATTAAATTTATGTCTTGTTTTTGTTTGACGGTTTTCTTGTGCTTTGTCCTTTTTTGTGTTACGACATGGTGTTTCAATTTTTCCACATCAATGCTTTCTTCTTTGTTCACTACGTCCTATGTTTTTGTAATTGTTTTCACATTGTAGTTGTTTTCATTAAGTTATAATTGTTCTATACATGCACTTACCACCTTGTTTGTTTATTTATTCTGTGTCAATTCATCGTTTATTCTATGTCAATTTATTATTTCATGTGTGTTAAGTTCAATCTCTTTTTATAAGATTGTGTTGACAAATGTAAAACAGTGGCCTAATGTAAGTTTAGTTGTATTTCCGAACTTCGCCTCTGTACGTGTTTGTACTATCGAATGTGGACATTTTATTTTTTGTGGTGGGAGGAGTGTGTTACATAAATATTACGTCACATATGCTCTGTGGCGCCCCCAGTGTTCTTTCTGTACGTGGCGATACTCGACGTGGCAGGGAATGCACGTGTGAGTCGTGGTTGGTGGTGATGACGGTCAGAGGTATTTTACCCGTCGACTTTTATATGTCCGATTTTATACTGTAAATAAACTTTGCAACAACTGTTTAACTGCAGGTCTATACCGAACTAAAAAGGCGCGTTACAGTTCGTGAGTCATCGACTTGACAAGTTACAAATTTTGACAAAAAAATCCAAACTAGATTGTTTCATTCAAACGAAAGTGGCAGCCCTGGATGCCTAACTATCAAGATGTATTAAGGTGGCTGTACACAGACTGCGTATTCCGTCAACGTGCGTAAACGTATGCGAAAAACGGTCCGTAATCTGAAGTGCGTAAACGGACCGAATTTACGTTCCGAAAGTGGCTGCGTTTGGTGGTATACACAGGATCCGAACGATACGATGTTTCGCTTGAATGCGCCCTACTCCAAATCAGTTGTTTGGCTGTTCGAAGAAGGAACACAGCGAATTTCTTGCATTTGCGTTATCACGGTGGTGGTGGGATTTTAATGCTGCTGAACTCGAACACACCGACCAAAAAATGCAATTTAAAATGTTTATAATTGACATTATCCAACCTACCCTTCGCATTTGCTGGTGACAAACCTTGCTCAAATAAGATAGCAGTACAATAACATCGCTAGTGGAAAACAAATGTCACAAATTATTTGTATTTTCCTTCTAAAAGACACTTTTAAAGCAGACAAAATAAAAAAGTACAAACACACAGTGCACATGAGAAATATGTTTAAATGGTAAAACCAGGGATGAACAAACACTGAAAGGCTTTATTGTGTATTTATACAGAATGTTTCATACTTCTAAAGAATTTCATTTGCATTCAAAAACCCTTTTGTACCCTCTTTCGATTGCCTCAAGCATTCTCTTATTTCGAAAAGATAAAAGGCAATCCTAGCATCAGTAGGTGGCTTTTTATAATTTGGCAATGTGCTGGTTGTTGCCTGCAGGTCTCCTACAAATAACA
This sequence comes from Phallusia mammillata, assembly GCF_965637545.1. Classification (NCBI taxonomy): domain Eukaryota; kingdom Metazoa; phylum Chordata; class Ascidiacea; order Phlebobranchia; family Ascidiidae; genus Phallusia; species Phallusia mammillata. Next base: position 11,725,876 of record NC_137255.1, read on the forward strand.
AAAACATCAATGTAAAAGTATGTACCAACTAGAAGGGTGGCTTAGCACATTTTGTTGTTGCATTTACACTATAACCTATTTTAAAACATTAATATATTTCCTATGCTTATTTTGTATTGGGTCCCATATTAGCCATCGTCTTTCATAACTTCAGTCGTTTCTGCAGGCAAAAACTCATGGGTCCCCACACATGCAAAGTTGAAAATAATCCAATTCAAGAGATAACCATGAGAAAGTCGGGTGTTGTAAGGTAAAACACAGTGATCCGCACTGGGCTTAAATAATAATACTATGTAGAATACAAACTATAAAATTAGATTCACCCCAGATATTGTTTGAAGTATGTCCTATTTAACATTTGAAAAAACTGACCCATTTTGGGGGCTAGTAGGATAACTAATTGGGTTCGACACACAAACTAAAAAATATATAAAAACCACAATGACTCAATCAGTAGTACTGCAAAATTTCAGCCCAATTAGCCAATGTTTAAAATTTCGACCACTAGAGGTGTTTTAAGCAACAACCGTTAATGTTTCTGATGTCATAGGGCTGTTAACAAGGCCCTAACTGCCATGGCGCAAAAACGTCCACTAAGCAACCCACCAACGAGCAACATATAACTGGTTGCCCTTGTGACACTATTGAGCAACAGAAATCTTTCGTTTGTGGTGCCCAGTAATATACAAATACGTTTTACACTTTAGGGGCTTTTGGGGTATGTTAGGACTACAGGGTTCACACAAACAATCAACACCTATAAATGGCATACTACACAAGAAATCCAAATTTCAGCCAATTCTGACACTGTTTAAACACTCACCCATTTTAGGAGGCTAGCGGGGTAAATACTGGGGTTATCAACAAAAACAAAGTGGGATGCACATCTACATGAATATATCTACCATCTGTGTAAATTTCAGCCAAATCCATCAAACATTTGATGGAAAAACGAGTCGGACAAACTTTGAGTAAAAACACCCATTTTAGGGGGCTAGCGGGGTAAATACTGGGGGTCATCAACAAAAACAAAGTGGGATGCACATCTACATAACTTTATCTACCATCTGTGTAAATTTCAACCAAATCCATCAAACATTTGATGGAAAAACGAGTCGGACAAACTTCAGGGAAAAAATACCCATTTTAGGGGGCTAACGGGGTAAATACTGGGGTTATCAACAAAAACAAAGTGGGATGCACATCTACATAACTATATCTACCATCTGTGTAAATTTCACCCAAATCCATCAAACATTTGATGGAAAAACGAGTCGGACAAACTTTGGGAAGAAAAAAAAAAGAAAAAAAACAAAAACAATTTGAGTAAAATCATAATTAGTTTAGAAGTACTTTTGTTTAATCCTCAAGTACAATCTTTCATTTCATTTGACTTTTCTGGTTTGTTTCCATCTCTCATATTAAACACAAACCTTGGTTACAAAATTATAATGAAGATATAAAAATAATACTATTTTTGATCAGAATTCTTTCCCTGCAGTACTCTGACAGAATATTGTTTGAGTCCATGCCTTACAAACATAACACATATAGTAGGTGTATTACAAATATGGAGCATAAATCATTTAATTTACATAGCTGTGGTGTCACATATAAATCTTGAACCATTGGATTTTCTGTCTTCTTTTTATATAGTTGTCGCATACTGTCACCTTTCTTTCACTTTTTTTCTGGAGAAAAAAGTAACAAGCAGGAGTCATGTATACTTCACAAAATGTACGTTTGATAAGCAGAATAAACCCTTCCCAATGTACAATAAAAAGTTTTCAAAACAATTTGCGGAAAAAACCACAAAATTTCTATCACCATTAAAAATGTATCCACATAGTAATAAAAATTAGTCAAATTACCTGTTAAACCAAACTCTGCTGAAGTTAAATTACAGGCATTTATAAGGTAGATTTCTCTCCAACTAGTTTTTCTTGTTAAGCTTGATTTCTTTAGTTGATATTGGTCAATCACCGGATTCTACAAATGAACATATCATGATAACTTAAAGTGCATAATTCACAGATTGTTGCAAAAACATCAACCAGTACTTAAGTGCATATAAACAACAACTATGGACTTTTCCTTTAACCAAATGCACAAAAACCACTCCAATATAACTAATCTTTTACACCTAACTCACAATATTTATGCAAGGATTTAGGAAATGATTTTTCCAAAGCGTTCGATCGAGTTTTGCACCAAGTTACAGCAAGTTGGCATAAATTGGAACTTGCTCATGTTACTTCGGTCGTATTTAGCTGGTCATTTGCAAAGAGTGCGCTTTAACAATGTTTTTTTCTGATTTCGTGCCTACCAATGCTGGTATTCCACAAGGTTCACTCTTGGGCCCATTGCTTTTTTAATTTATATCAATGACATTTTCAACAACATAACTTGTAACATTTTGCTTTTGCTGATGACACAGCACTCTACTTCTCCGATAAATGTGATCTCCGCCTAACAACGCTTTTTGTTCGCAGAAATGTCCACGCCCTGCTTCAGTTTCATAAAGTTTTACATCGTATTGCACCTTCTTATTTGCTTGGATGCGCACCACATTTCATCAAAGATATGGTTGCTTACGACCTTCGTCATTCACTTAAACTTAACTCCATTCATTGTCACAGCAATCAAAAATTTAACTTGTTTTTTGCAAGTCTATTCGGTGGTTTAAAAACATTTTTAATAAGTTAAGATTGTCATTAAAGGGGTATAGATGGAATATGCGCTTCTTTCCGTTTGTGTTCTATTTACCAATGATGACAATTGTTTTTGTCAAAACGATTGACTAAAAACTCTGTTCTTAGTAAATATCAGTAAATTTTGAAAAAAACACATCATAGCTTTAAAACATCTGGTGTCAATTTGCCTTGATCCCAATCAGTAAATGGGCAACGTTTAAGGGGGACACCACTGAGTCAAGCAAAAATTTCATAAATAATCAGGAAAATGCAAGTATATGCACCATCAGTTGTCAGTATATCAGCATCCTATTTCTAACACTTAACTTTAACATATGGTACAGAAAAAGAAAAGGTGATCTCCAGAAAAAGGTGATTTAGAAATCACCTTTTGTAGTTAATAAAACCACAACAAAACATGTAAGATTATAGGTCTCACCTCTGCATCAGATACAACATCAACATTTCCTATCATCTCAATATGACTGTTGACCATACATAAGCTAGAAAATTTAACTTTTCTTGTCATGTCGATAGCTGAAGATTGTGAGTTACTGCCAGATACAAGAACATTTGGTCGGAGTCCAGCAGCTCTTCTCAACCAATTTGATGGTGCAAGGTTAATGTTTGTTTGGGGAGCCAATTGAGTGAACAAAGTGGGGTATTTGGAAGCAGAGTATTGAACAATTGCTGATGACCTGTGCAACATATGTATATTTACTTAAGTAGGTTTATTAGGGCAATAATACAAAACAATTTCTCAGAAGCACAAGACATGTTTCGATTTAACTAAGTACTTAAGGTGTTAAAACTTTCAATAATGTTGCATGTTTTATATGTATATGTGTGCAACGATAATAATAGGTTCTTGATGAAATTGGCTCATGATTGTATCAGTGTCAAAATCACTCATTGGTACGGTATTAAACCAGCTCCTCTAAAATATGCAATCCATTCATGTTGAGGTTATTGGGGTCAAGGTGAGGGTTAGTAATAAAAAATAACAATAAAATTTATTCTCAGATACACCTTTTGGGCTTATATTTCACATGCGTTGGGTGTGGTACTAAACACCGCATGATTTTGCATTTTAATGCATCATTACACATGTAAGAATATTAGCCCCAAATGGGTATCTGAGATTGAATTATAATGGTATAGTTATTACAAGCCCACTCACCCTGACCCTTATAGCCCTAACCATAAACATTTGTATAAATTTTCTTAGTATATTATTTTGATTATGTAATTAAATTAGCCGTTATGAAACTGCATTTATTAGGACAAACAGCACAAATTCTTGGGTTATGTATCTCTTAATAACTGACATGTTCACAGCTTGGTGGAAAATAAACTGGGAAAATATCAAGATGTTTAACCCTACCCTACACAAACTGCTCAAGTCATGCAAACTTGAAAGAAATGATTTTATGTTCTGAAAGATGTTTAAACTCTTGTATACCGAATTTGGTCATCCAGAGCAGAATCTGTGATACATTTATGACATTTGTTGCTGTCTTCGTTAGTTGTATCTAGATATGTTCTTCCGGTAAAAACACTTAAATGACTTGTGACCACAGACGAATCAACGTCATTTTGTCTAAACCAGGGGTGTCCAACACGTGGCACGCGTGCCAAAAGTGGCACGCAGAGCATTTACAAATGGCACGCGAGCTTTTGCACATTCAGGTAGTAAACATTTGTCACGCAATTAAATTTGTTTCTATTGATTCTTCTTGGCCTTTATTATAACCTCTGTAAAGATTAAATTGTTCGTTTTTGACAAAATTTAAAGCCTCCTGGCCATAGGCGTAGAGCTTCAAAAAAATTCCAGGGGTGCGACTTTTGATCAATAGCGCCGATACCGCCGATCTGTGTTTTAGCCTGTAGTTTCTGTCAAATTATATTGTAAATAGTCACTTCATACATTTCTTTGTGTGGTTGGGGTGTTTGCTGTGCGTCCAATAACGTATGCACATACCGAAAGGACGATTTGCCGAATCAGTCATTTTAACAACGATTTAGTTTTTAAAGAACTTGTTACGCAGGAAATAAAAGTAAAACCAATTCACGTTTCAAATATAGCTGACCGAAACTTAGGTCATCTTGGATCAAGTTTGGGCCGTTGCAGTGCTTGGCAAACGGACATTTAACACGGCTCAGGAATCGGTAATGCAAACGTACATAACAGCATCTAAAAGCGGCTATAAACCCCTTGTATTGTTTAATGTTGGCATGGAATTTATTAACAAAAAAATTATAATTATTTTTATTTCAGAAAGTTATTGCACCACATAATACTAAAACGTTAGTGAACGTGCCATGTTTATGTCGCAATAAAATGCCCGTTTATTTCGAAACAATTGTAATTGTTACGTTTCAACCGATGTCTGTTCAATTAATTACGTGACTACAAACGCATTTGTGTTTAGTTGGAAAAACATTTTAAACCGACGTAACTTGAACAAAGATAAGTTTTGACGCACACAAAGTACTCAAATGCCCCATTTTTTTCTAACCGTTTAAACCAAAATTGGCACGGCGGTGTGTTCGAGTTGGACACCTCTGGTCTAAACAAAGGAGGGTGGGCGGCGCACGTACTTGGGAGGGCAAAGAGAGGGGATGCAAGGTAGAGAGAAGAAATGAACCTTTCAAACGGTACCCTGATTGTCGCTCTGCGCGCTCTACTTCTTGCCCAGTAGGCTCGTGAACTATCGTCTTGGATTTTGTGAATGCCTCTATTTTAATTCCCTCGTATAGGATATAACAGATAAAAGACCCAATGTCGTCATAATTCGCGGATTCGTGGAAATCTTATGTCTAATTACAAAATGAAGTCTTTTTGATTGTTTATTTTGCATTATTTATACTTTTCTATGTCAAAAGAGGAATAAAAGTAGAGAAAACTGCTGTTGTTGTGAAGATTTGGGGCAAAACGCGGCAGATTTGCTGCAAAACGAGACTGTTTTGCCTTAAAGTTTCTGTTGGATGGTACCTTACTCGAGTTTTGACTTTTGCGGCAGTGACACAACGATTGTGTTTTGGTCATGCGTTTCGCAGGCTTAACGTTGAGTTAAAAAGGTTGTGTTATTAGGGAACGATTGGCGTCATTTTTGGTATGACGTCATTAGAAGGTGTGATGACGTCATATATGAAGTTTGGGCTCGCTACGATGGATATTACGCAAAATGGATTTTTTTGTAGGCCTGTAAAATTGTATGATGACGTCATGGTGACATCATTACGTGTGTGACGTATACGGGTTATGACGTAGTTCATGGTTGCATCCTTTTCAGCACAGTATCATGGTATTGAGACACTGATAGTGTGAACTGTGTGTGAAGTCACAAAACAATATTTGTTCTTTCAAGTTTCAGTCAAATGTTTTGCATGGGTATTAATGTGACCCGTATACAAGAAAACAAAAAAGACCTACATGTTCTAGCCTAGCATGACATGGATTCGTTGGATTTGAATGACGTTGATTCGTCTGTGGTCACAAGTCATTTAAGTGTTTTTACCGGAAGAACATATCTAGATACGACTAACGAAGACAGCAACAAATGTCATAAATGTATCACAGATTCTGCTCTGGAGGACCAAATTCGGTATACAAGAGTTTAAACATCTTTCAGAATATAAAATCATTTCTTTCAAGTTTGCATGACTTGAGCAGTTTGTGTAGGGTAGGGTTAAACATCTTAATATTTTCCCAGTTTATTTTCCACCAAGCTGTGAACATGTCAGTTATTAAGAGATACATAACCCAAGAATTTGTGCTGTTTGTCCTAATAAATGCAGTTTCATAACGGCTAATTTAATTACATAATCAAAATAATATACTAAGAAAATTTATACAAATGTTTATGGTTAGGGCTATAAGGGTCAGGGTGAGTGGGCTTGTAATAACTATACCATTATAATTCAATCTCAGATACCCATTTGGGGCTAATATTCTTACATGTGTAATGATGCATTAAAATGCAAAATCATGCGGTGTTTAGTACCACACCCAACGCATGTGAAATATAAGCCCAAAAGGTGTATCTGAGAATAAATTTTATTGTTATTTTTTATTACTAACCCTCACCTTGACCCTAATAACCTCAACATGAATGGATTGCATATTTTAGAGGAGCTGGTTTAATACCGTACCAATGAGTGATTTTGACACTGATACAATCATGAGCCAATTTCATCAAGAACCTATTATTATCGTTGCACACATATACATATAAAACATGCAACATTATTGAAAGTTTTAACACCATAAGTACTTAGTTAAATCGAAACATGTCTTGTGCTTCTGAGAAATTGTTTTGTATTATTGCCCTAATAAACCTACTTAAGTAAATATACATATGTTGCACAGGTCATCAGCAATTGTTCAATACTCTGCTTCCAAATACCCCACTTTGTTCACTCAATTGGCTCCCCAAACAAACATTAACCTTGCACCATCAAATTGGTTGAGAAGAGCTGCTGGACTCCGACCAAATGTTCTTGTATCTGGCAGTAACTCACAATCTTCAGCTATCGACATGACAAGAAAAGTTAAATTTTCTAGCTTATGTATGGCCAACAGTCATATTGAGATGATAGGAAATGTTGATGTTGTATCTGATGCAGAGGTGAGACCTATAATCTTACATGTTTTGTTGTGGTTTTATTATGGGTCCCCTTCCCTGAAGGGGACACATGTTGTTTTTGTCTATATATTTTTTTTCTTGATTTCTTTTTTTCTTTCTAACGTGGATTTGTTCCCACGTTTTGGTCAAGAAAGAATGGTTCAAACTTTTTCAAATTTGCACACATTATAGATATTGGTCTTAAGATGGTCCATGTGAATTTTGACCCCGTTTGATCCCTCGGTTTACCCACAGCCCCCCAAAACGTGAAATTTTTAAAACGGTTATACTTGCTAAAGTACTTCATTTAGGAGTTACATGCTTTGTTGTTTGGTGCAATATAAGGTATTTCAAAGAATTTTGTACCATAAAAAAAGATTTACCCATTTTCACCCCGTAAACCCCAAAATATTCGTTTCTGTCTAACGCTGGTTTGTTAAATGCGTTTGGTCAAAAAAGAGTGCTTTAAATGTATTCAAATTTGCACAGATGTTAGTTATTGTTCTGAATTTGATCCTCCTGAAGTTTGACCCCAAACGACCCAGCGGTTCACCCACAGGCCCCCAAAACGAAAAAAATTAAAAACTGCTGTACTGACCCAAGTACATAATCTGAGGGTTTCATGCTTTGTTGGTTGGTGCAATGTAAGCTATTCTAAAGAATTTTGTAACTTTTTATTGGATTCACCCATGTTTACCCCTTAAACCCCAAAATAATGAGTTTTAGGCCAGAAATACAAGCCCTAATGTGCTGAAATGTTAAACAATTGTTTGCAGTAGGTTATTCGTTTAGTATTTAAAAATTTGCCTTAATCGGCCAAATAGTTACTTTTACAGTCCATAATATGTGTACACTGTCAGTCAGATAGAAGTCTCAAATCTCAAGGTAGTAATTCACTTGTTTACGATTAAGGCGGGTGAATACAGCGGGAGTGCTCAGAATTCACTTGTTTACGATTAATACGGGTGAATGCAGCGGGAGTGCTCAGCTTGACGTCCGGACGGACGTTTTACGAGACAGTCGTGTTGGTGATTAGAAATCATCTGTTTTTGCGCAGCCATGCTATGTCGTTTTATTAAGTTATCAAGCTCATTTTCAGTTTTGGAAAATTGTGTTTAATGAGATTAAATTGAAAGTATTTTTCCTGTTCTTATTTACTGTTTTTTTGTAATTATATGACAATAATGATGCAAAAAAAATACGGACAAAACTTTTAAAGTTGGGTTAAGGCTAAAGTTGGTTAAGTTTTTCCTTAAGAATCTAAAAATAACCAGGATGTTTGTTTACCACAAATTCGCACAAACGCGCGTTTCGTTTGACCCATTGGGACCCATTCGTTTTTGTTTACAAAAACAATCATATGTGTAGATCAAATGATGTGTATAGTAAATTGGAAAATATCTAACAATGATTGTGTCCTATTTTTACTGTTACCAAATCGCATATGCATATGTGTGGGGACCCATTAGAATATGCTTGCAGAAACAATTATATATGTTATATAGTGCCACGAAAAAGATAGGGACCCAATGCCAAATATATATATCCATTATAAATATAGTAAATGGTATATGTGATACATCGTTAAATATGATGTAGTATATATAAACTGGCAATATATAGGAAAACCACTATTCTAGTTAACTACAAAAGGTGATTTCTAAATCACCTTTTTCTGGAGATCACCTTTTCTTTTTCTGTACCATATGTTAAAGTTAAGTGTTAGAAATAGGATGCTGATATACTGACAACTGATGGTGCATATACTTGCATTTTCCTGATTATTTATGAAATTTTTGCTTGACTCAGTGGTGTCCCCCTTAAACGTTGCCCATTTACTGATTGGGATCAAGGCAAATTGACACCAGATGTTTTAAAGCTATGATGTGTTTTTTTCAAAATTTACTGATATTTACTAAGAACAGAGTTTTTAGTCAATCGTTTTGACAAAAACAATTGTCATCATTGGTAAATAGAACACAAATGGAAAGAAGCGCATATTCCATCTATACCCCTTTAATGACAATCTTAACTTATTAAAAATGTTTTTAAACCACCGAATAGACTTGCAAAAAACAAGTTAAATTTTTGATTGCTGTGACAATGAATGGAGTTAAGTTTAAGTGAATGACGAAGGTCGTAAGCAACCATATCTTTGATGAAATGTGGTGCGCATCCAAGCAAATATGAAGGTGCAATACGATGTAAAACTTTATGAAACTGAAGCAGGGCGTGGACATTTCTGCGAACAAAAAGCATTGTTAGGCGGAGATCACATTTATCGGAAAAGTAGAGTGCTGTGTCATCAGCAAAAGCAAAATGTTACAAGTTATGTTGTTGAAAATGTCATTGATATAAATTAAAAAAGCAATGGGCCCAAGAGTGAACCTTGTGGAATACCAGCATTGGTAGGCACGAAATCAGAAAAAAACATTGTTAAAGCGCACTCTTTGCAAATGACCAGCTAAATACGACCGAAGTAACATGAGCAAGTTCCAATTTATGCCAACTTGCTGTAACTTGGTGCAAAACTCGATCGAACGCTTTGGAAATGTCTAAGAAGACAATTCTGCAATCATTTCCTAAATCCTTGCATAAATATTGCGAGTTAGGTGTAAAAGATTAGTTATATTGGAGTGGTTTTTGTGAAAGCCGAAATTGTTCGGGTTACAGAGTTTATTAAATTCTAAAAAGTTGACAATGTGCTGGTGAAGAAGTTTCACAAATACTTTTGACAGGGAAGGCAGCAGCGAAATAGGACAATAGTTTTTCACGACACTTTTAGACCCTGTCTTATGCAGGGGAATTATCTTCTTTTTCCACTCACTAGGAAAAGTATAAAATGACAATGCTAAAGATTCAGCACATTTTTAAAGAATTTTGTTGAGAAGGTTCAACAGATCTGAACATTTTGTATGGTCTAGGTTACGCAATACTTGGTAAACTTCGAACGAAGTCACTTCGAACGGAGATATGGATAAGGTGGCTGTGTTTAACATTGGGGGTAATCGCATTGAGAGCAGATGTGAAGGTAACATCAAGATTGAAGCAAAGTGATTAGGTTGGCTTTATCAGCTTCGTTGGATACGTTAACTCCATTCTGAATAAAAATGAGGAGTAATTGTGCTTTCGTGTGAACTAATTTTTAGAATTTTCTATTATTTAAAAATCTGTAAGTGACCAAAACCACCTGGAAGAAGGGGATGGCAAGCATGCTTGATCAACAACGTGCAAGTGGTAATGGGCTTTAGCGACCTTTATCTTACGTTGTAATTCATTTCTAATCTTATTGTACTGCAATTTGTGTTGAGAATTAAAAAATGCTGGTCTTAGCTGGAAAAAGGGAATTCATGAAGGGCACTATTCATAAAACTGCAATGTTGGAGCAAAGATATCCTGCTATTTGCTGTATGAACTGCCTGGTTGCTGTGGTACCAAGCTCACAGTTTGCGAAGTGTTTTACACAAACAATTTTGGGAATGAAAACTGAATGCTTAGTAACTAAACATACTAAATGGTGCAAACCTGAATTGATAAGTGTTTTTTACCTTTCCTTTTTACTAATTTTGTAAATATATGACAATTTAATAATGGAAAAAGAATACTGACAAAACCTTTTTAAGGCAAACAAACTTTATTTCCAAAATAACTGGAAACTGCATGGAGCTTTATTCTTTTTTCTTTAAAAGGGCCAAGATTAGCTTTCCTTGTGTGGTAGCCATATTAAACAAATAATGAAACTGGATTGTGCAGTTTAACAAACTATATGTACCGGTTTTGTGACAACATGCTGTTATAAGAAAAAATGACAAGTGCATAGTAAATCTGTAAATAAAATATGTATACATAGAAAAGCTACCTTTCTAGATGTTATCTGTTGTTGTTTTATATTTGTTAAGTAAAAACATTTTTTGGGTTTCATTCAATGGATGGTTAAATGGCTTGATGTTTTTCATGTTAGACTTTTGTAGTATGGTAAGTTAACCACAACTATAACTCACAAAAGTATCTTTGCCTCATGTGCTTGTGATGTTGTTCAACAAATATACTTTTTATTGGTCCTCAGCACTAGCATGTTGCTATTGCTAATAAAAACATTTGTACTCCAGTATTCTTCAAACAGCTTGAAAAATGGGGACTTTTATGTAATAACAAAGTTTATGAAAGAAATTAAAAGCTTCTGTTTGATTTGTGGGGGTGATAAAGCAAAAAAATGAATTGTTCTGAGCCTAGATTTCTCTAAATTTTATTTTAGCTGGTTTTGCATTTCTTATCCGTAAAAACCTAGTATATCGTTTTTTCATAGATAATAAACAAACTAACAATATGTCGTGAACCGTAGGTATGCCAATTTTTTTTACTGTAACAAACACCAAACAGGTTGGCAAAAATTTTGTTTTTGGATGTCATCTAACACCAAACACATTTTGTTTTGTTTTCTCAAAAACTTGGAAATTGCAGTTACTAGGTTTTACCAAACGACAGCAGAACTGTACAAAAACAGACAAATGAGATTGTAGAAAAACTATTTCTTGGTGGAACAGGTCATGTAAGGGCTTATGTACTTTGCGGCCATTGTTAAACTTATCCTGCCCACTGTGAAAAAAGTTTGGTAACCCCTGCTATAGTACCACCATTTATTATTTTTGCACAGTCGCAAATACTGTGTTTCACCTTCCAACAGCAAACTTTTTTGTTATGTCTTGAAAAGAATTATTTACTGCTCTACAGGTGTGGGGAACCATGAGTTTCTGTAAATAAAAACAAACTAAGGTTGTAACAAACATTACCTAATTGGTACACAATCTAAAATAATAGTGTATGTGCAATGGAAAAATGGGATAGGCCAACTAGTTGGGTTTCAAACCTTATTATTTTTTTAGTTCATGTCAGGTGATAATTATGTTTCATATATGTCTGGCATAACATTGGTGACGAATATAAAGGTTAAAAGATAAGGTGCAAGTCTCTGAAAACTATGTTAATTGGTTAAATCTCATTGTCAGCTTGATCGCTGCATGACAGACATTTACTGTCGGTCTAATTCTATGTATCCCAGAAAGCATCAAGGAACAGTGATTTGCTATAAATTTCATATATTTTTCCTGGTTTCATCATTGCATGGCCTTCCGGTCTGCAGTGTCAGTCACTTAACATTGTTTTATATTAGAAATCACACTGAGAATCCAATAAGCTGGAAATAGATGCTCAATGTTAAAAAGGGCATAAAATTATTAAGGACATTTAGGTAATCATGACCAAATGAATGTGTTTCCAATATTTGTTTGCAGTATTGACTTTTTGATCAACAGGTACTTATTAAAACTTTTTGATTAACTAGTACTTATTATTTGCAGAATATTAAAAAGTTGCTTAAGGTACCCTACAGCAAGGCACATATCAGCATGGCAGTTCATCGGGTTGGCAGAACATTACTTCTGGAACAGTTCAATGTTACCAAAGATTTAGGTAATGGCATCGCTAGAATCATACTATCTGTAAGTTCGTGTTTTTTAATTGGTCCCCTTCCCTGAAGGGGGCACATATTGTTTTTGTCTGTATTTTTTTCTGTCTAACGCTGTTTTGTTTCACCCATTTGGTCAAGAGAGACTGCTTCAAATTTACATACTTATTAGGTATATGTTTTTTTAAGGCTCTATGTACTATAGTACATGATCTATGAGTTTCATGCTTTGTTGGTTGGTGCAATGTAAGGTATTCTAAACAATTTTGTAACTTTTTATTGGATTCACCCATTTTAACCTCTTAAATCCCAAAATAATAAGTTTTATAAGCTATTGCTGCCAGGCATAGTATCAAGTTTAAAGAGCTCTTCTGGCAATCTTCATTTGCCAGAAGAGCTCTTTAAACTTGATAATAAGTTTTAGTTTAAGGCCAGAAATACAAGCCCTAATGTGCTAAAATGGTAAACAGTTGTTTGCAGTAGGTTATTCGTTTAGTTTTCAAAAATTATGCCTTAATCGGCCAAATAGTTACTTTAACAACAGCCTATAATATGTGTATTATACACTATAATATAATATCAGTCTATAATACACTGTCAGTCAGATAGAAGTCTCTACTCTCAAGGGAGTAATTTACTGGTTTACGATTAAGACAGGTGAATGCAGCGGGAGTGCTCAGCTTGACATCTGGACAGACGTTTTACGAGACAGTCATTTCGGTGATTGTAAATCGGCTGTTTTTGCACATCTATGCTATGCCGTTTTGTTAAGTTATCACGCACATTTTCAGTTTTAGAAAATTGTGTTTAAAAACTTACCTTGAACGACAATTTCAAGGTCAAAGCATGAGATTAAATTGAAAGTATATTTTTTTGAAAGTATCCCGTTCTTATTTACTAAAAGAATATGGACACAACTTTTAAAGTTGGGTTGATGCCTTCTGAAGTTTTTACTTTAAGAATCTAAAAAAAACAGGACGTTTGTTTACCTTAAATCTGCACAAACGCGCGTGTGGGGACCCATTCGTTTTTGCTTGCAAAAACAATCATATGTGTAGCTCGTTTGCTCAATAAACAGTGCTTCAAATTTATTCAAACAAATTGATTCAAATTTGGACAGATCAGTTATTAATCCAAATTTAATTCTCCTGAGGTTTGACCCTGAATGACCCAGTGGCCACAGGCCACCAAAATGTAATATTTTTAAAAGGGTATACTGACTAAAGTGCATCATCTGGAGTTAAATGCTTTGTTGGTTGATGCAATGTAAGGTTTTTTAAAGAATTTTGTAACTTTTAAAAGGATTGATCCATTTCACCCCTTCAACCCCAAAATATTTGTTTCTGTCTAATGCTGGTTTGTTATATGTGTTTGGTTAAGAAAGAATGCTTCACATGTATTTAAATTTACACAAGTGTTAGCTATTGATCCAAATTTGATCCTCCTGAAGTTTGGCCCGACTGACCAAGAGGTTCACCCACAAGCCCCCAAAACGTAATTATTTTTTAAACGGCTGTACTGACTAAGGTACATAGTCTAAGAGTTTCATGCTTTCTTGGTTGGTGCAATGTAAGGAATTCTCAAGAACTTTCTAACTTTTTATTTGATTTACTTATTTTATAGCCCTTAAACCCGGAAATAATCAGTTTTAGTTTTAGGCCAGAAATACAAGCCCTAATGTGCTGTATTTCTGCAAACACTCAATCAGTTTTGTAAGTACTTAAAATTTTGATCTAGGTTTTACCAACTATCTTACACAAACTGTTGATGAAAAACATAGATAGATTCATGTGTAAATTAATTAACACAAAACCCATTCAGTAAAAAAATATTGTTAAATTAGTGTCATAAAAATACTATGCAAAATGTAACAATTGCAAAAACTCAAATCTTCCAACACTTTATTCCAAACAAACAAATTTTATTATAAAAGAGGTGCTTTACCTTCACAGCCTATAATATGTGTACAATTTTAAGCAGATGAAGTCCCAAGGCAGTTACTCACTGGTTTCTGGTTAAGGCAGTTTAATGCTGAGCTGGATAGCTTAGCTTGACGTACAGACAGACGTTTTGGAGATACATGGCTATGGCTGCAGAAAAACAATTTGTTATGTATACCTTTGCAGCAAAATATCTTTCTAATTTGTCAGTGTCTATAATACTGTCTAGGTTTGTAAACCTTTTTACCATGACTAATTCGCATAAACTCTTGTGTGGGGACCAGACATGGGGTCGAATACACTTTACGAATACCAGCATGACTGTATTTGAATTCATGAATACTTTGGTAATTTTTGAGTGACAGCAATTCGAATGGTATTCGAATAAAACGAGTGAAGTATTTGTATTCATGAATTGTTGACCACACTACAACGACAAGTAATTCGAATACTATTCGAATAAACCAAGGCACGTATTCGTATTCATGAATTCTACGCACTTTTTAAAGTTTGGCAATTCGAATTGTATTCGAATAATGCGAGTCAGGTATTCGTATTCACGAATTGTTTCGTAATGTTAAGGTGGCAGCAATTCGAATTGTATTCGAATAAAGCATGTTAAGTATTAGTATTCATGAATAGTTGACCAAAAAACAACAACGTGTAATTCGAATACTATTCGAATAAACCCCAAGCGTGTATTCGTATTCATGAATACTTTGTACTTTTTGAGATGAAGCAATTCGAATTAATAGTTCTAGTTATTTGTATTCACGAATTGTTCAGTTGTTGTAAGAAGCAAACAATTCGAATAACATTCGAATGCACCGATTTGGATATTTGTAGTTGCGGAAAATAAAAGAAATAAAATGCCCCGAAACTTAAAAGGTATTCGATCAAAAAGTAACATGGGTTTATGAATTGCAAATTTATTGGTAAAAATGTAAACCAACGAGCTTTTTTGCCACATTAGCTTGACTGAAGTCTCCGTTATAAAAACACCAAATTTGCATGAAATGTTTGCTTCATGAACACGCTACACCTGTCATGTGCTGAGAACAACCCAATGTTGTAAGCTTTGTAACACAATTCCATTTATGTAGTGTCACAATTAAACTTCTATATGTCATTGTTTCGTAACATAAACAAAAACTTGTCAAATCAGGTCACATTCACTGCCAATTTGAATTGTATTCGAATCTATTTGGCAAAAATATGTAGCAAAATATTCTCGACTACTTCTAGTCTGGAGGTAATCGACAATTCAAATTGTATTCGTAAAAACGTAGTCATGTATTCGATTTTACGTATCTTACGTTGCCAAAGGCTGACAACAATTCGAATTATATTCGTAAAAATGTAGTCATGTATTCGATTTTGCGAATTGTTATGTAGCCACAGGCTGACAACAATTCGAATTGTATTCGTACAAATGTAGTATTGTATTCGATTTTACGAATTGTTACCTTGCCAAAGGCCGACAACAATTCGAATTGTGTTCGTAAAAAATATTGTGTATTCGAATTTGGAAATTCTTAGGTTGGCAAAAACCTACAACAATTCGAATTGTATTCGAATAAATTTACTCAAGTTTTTGTATTCATGAATTGTTGGTTCAAAAGTTAACTTCAACTATTCGAATTGTATTTATGCACTATCAAACGAAAGACAAAATCATTCGAATACAGCACGAAGGTGCCATAACCTGTATTCGAATGCATGCGAATGACAAATACGAATGGCCCCATGTCTGGTGGGGACCCATTCGTTTTTCCTTGCAAAAACAATCATGCGTGTAAATCAAATGGTGTATGCCAGGGGTGCAAAAATGCGGTTGCATGGTCGCGCCGCGCGACCAATAAACTTGCGTGCGCGACCGTAATTTGTAGCCACAATAATAGGTGGTTTATAATTTTTTTTTAATTTTTTAAAATAATAATAAAGATAACAATTTATTACAACACATTTGTTTAAAAGCAAAATTGTTCCCAATTTTCTTCAGATTTGACTATATTTCGTTATCACTACAAACTAACCAAAATATCCACGGTGGACGCCACCGTGCTTTAAAAACCCAAGGTGGCGACGCCACCGCCTACTCGCCGCCTATGGACTAGATTACCATTATCGTATCAGGGAAAATAGTTCACCTTTCACATACACTTGTTTTTTACCCAGCTTTTATCCAGTAATCCTAATATAATAGAATACTCTCTCACAAGTAGGTCAACGCTAATACCACAACAAATAGGCTGAGGTCATCATTTCCAATCTTCGTTTGATGCATCGCATAACGCAAATCAACACAATCAAACTGTTCAGCTCAATCTATGGATTATGTTTAAACTTTTAAGCATAAGCAAATGGGATATTGTGAAATAAATCAATTATTTAAATCACTAGATTTTAAACAAAACCATTAGGACATTTAGAGGTCATTCGTAAAATGAGAACTTGCGATATGGCTATTAATAGCCAACTGGTTGTGCATTAGGTGAAAAGAGACACTTACACAAAACCATGTGCGCTACTTAATTTTACTGCGCCCTACCAAAATCCTACATAAATTTTGCACCCCTGGTGTATGCATTAAATAGGATATCGCATATTTAAAATGGAAATATATAGGAAGACCATCTTTCTAGTTCTAATTATTACATTTGACTTAAGTTTAGTCAAATGTTCATGTTAACTAAAATTTGACAACACAAGTGAAATTTTATGTTACAATGTTTCAGATCAGGAGCAAGATTGGTTTCGGTTTGTTTGCAGTATGTTACCTCAAGATCTTAAAAATATTAAGAAAAAATTGCCTTCAGCTCAACTCGATCGACTTATGCTTTCCAAGTTTTTATACTACAGGTACTTAATTCAGTTCCCAGGTGGTGAAGATAACATATGTGCCGAGTGAAACAGTGTGATGATTGATATTCCTGTTTTAAATATAAATGAGTTGTCCACCATATAAAAAATATTATGTGTGAAAACTTACTGGTACACCTAACATGATTCGGTCAAATGTGGCAGACAGACTTACAGTTACAATATTTACAAGTTAAAAAAAGATATTTAGACGTCATTTATGTTTAAAACAACTTTAGCTTGACAAAAGAGAATGGTGAAGAAAACAGTCGGACAATCTCTGCTGAATCATCAAAATATATTCCAGGCTACAGCACTAATATTGCAAGGTTTGAACTTTTGTGTTTTTTTTATTGTTGTTGTTGATCTTTTCAAAATAACAGGCCAACCCATAAGTGTTGAAAGAATTAGGTATGAACTGGATGATATTAACTAAATAAGTTATGCATTTAGTGGTTAGTTATTATGCCATTAGACAATTATAAATGTTCTCAATATAAGGGAATAACCATGCATCAAGTATGATACTTGTTGATTCTACAAATCCAAAATAAATACAGATGAATCCAGTTAATCGCATCATCGATTTGCCAAGGGCATTTGATGCGATAATCCGGTTGCTATGTAAACAGTACACGCCGTGAACAAAAGTGCTCATTTTCACTTCCCCAGCTCTTTTGTTGCCAAGAATTGAAAAAAGTACTCTCAAGTCAAAACTAGATTTATTACTCTCAGCGCATTACATGACGTCATGCATCCTAACTGCCGTGGCTATGGTGCAATCGCCCAAGTGTGTTGAAGAGACAGTAGAAACGCATACACACTCTTTAATCGGCGCACACGTCACAGTTCTCTTGATTTGTGCTTTCTCTTGTAGTCAGGTTTATTTGAAAAAATATGTTACATCGCATCGTAGCCAAGGGGCCCAGCATTTAAATTTGGGAACTTCCCTCTGACGACGGTTTATGACGTTTTAGTCTTGTTTTGGGTAGTTTCCCTTATAAATTTGCTAGGCCTTTCGCTTAAAATACATGTAAAATGGCCTGTTGTTTCTGACCTATTTCGTTTTTTAGTTCAAACCAACACGTTAAGCGGCAAAGTGCTAGGTGCATATTTGTAAGCAAGCCCAAACCCGAAAGTACACCACCAAAACCTGGTCAAACTTACAACTTTGGCACATTCTATAGCACAAGGGCGCTAAGGCGAGCTGCATCAGTTTCTTTTATAACAGTGGTTCTCAAACTTTTTGGCCGCGACCCAAATCTGAGCTTTATGAACATCTTGCGACCCAAGCCTCAAACAACAAAAATGTATTTTTTATTTTTGTACGAATAGTTATCATCCTTAAACGCTAACTGTTACTTTCCAAGTTCAGTTTCGTATGATTAACCTCCTATTATTCCCCGTGCTAACGTGTTACAATCACCGTGTGCGTAATAGAAAATTGGAAGGCTATTGTCTGTATGTTATAATGATTGGTTCATTTTGCTGTATAGCTTTGTCGAGTAAGGCTGTATTTGGAGACAGGCATGCGAGCGTTTTTTGCACAATGTGCTCGAAAATGTGCAGGTGCCAAAATGTGCAGGTGCCAAAATGTGCAGGTCAAAATGTGCGCACATTGTGTATTTGGCTACGGTTCTATCAAAACTCTCAGAAAACCACTTAGTTATGCTGCAATACTCCAAGGTTACTAAGATAAAGCCACATAAAATGCCTATGATACAATAATTCAGTCATGACTGAGAATTTAAAATACTTGAAAATTGAAATGAAAAAAGTTCGTTTGGGCAGAATTGAATCACCACAGTGCGACCCATTTTGTGACCCTGCGCGACCCATACTTTGAGAACCACTGTTTTATAATCTGTTATCCAATTGAGAAACAGAATAATTGATTTTAGCACACCGTTAAAGACTCAGATTGTGGCGCTACTTTCTAGCTTACTCAGCAAAACTGCAGCTGCAAGATTAGCGTGACTGTCACGTGATCAACGTGTGATCGTTGCTTCAAAAATTTAAACCAGCAACAAATACTAGAAGAATAAATGCCTTTCTTAATCAGTGATCCACCTGATAAGTTGCGCAAGGTCACGAATAGAAGAAATAAAATATGGCAATCATTGGCATGTTACCAATTATGTGGATCTAAAAACACATAGTGTGATTACTTGCGATCTAACATTTTTTACAACCATTACGTGTTTGGCGAGTCATGAACAATATAACAGAAAACATATTTAACCATTTGTATTACATTTAACATTGTTCAAATTTCAATACAGTTTAATACTTTGAATTTGGTGCAGTTCACACTTTACAATTAGCGTCTTTGCCGGAACACCAGTTTCGTAGTATTAACACGTTGAACTCTTTAATTAAACGCTTGTTATATCACTATTGATGATTAGACAAGCCAACAAAAATGGATCAATGTGCATGGATTTGAGATAACGACTCCTTGTTATCGCACAGCGGTAAACTGAACGCCGATTTAATCTCCTAATAACTTTTCAAAAATATTTTATGGTCGAGACCTGTCTTTTTCAAAGTTGAAATTAGAGGTGTTATTTGGTGTAGAATGCAAACATACATCTATGTCTTTTTCGCATACATTACCTCCGGAGGATTTAACGATTTTCTTAACAAACGATGGGTGACGGCTTGGGATTTTTAATTGTAATGCAATTAAACGGATTATACGATTAACCGGCATGCGAATAACTGGATTTGTCTGTATGTGAATTTTTTAAATCCGGTTGTGGATGAGAGCAATGTTGCAGAGTCAAAGGTTTTAAACCAAGTCAGATTTTGAAATGAGTCCTGACAATACACCGTCAGCATCCTGGAAATGCTTGGAACCAGACTTTTGACTCTGCTCATAAATATTATTTCTTGGTAACTAATAAAGTGACACGTGTTTTGTGTAGATTGGATGATTTGAGTGGTAATTCAGAAATTCATGTGAGGAAGCCTGAAAACAGATGGGATTTTTGGACACCTACAGATTTTTCAACAAAAAAATCTCATGTATCTCTTTCTGTACATAAAAAAAAACGAAAAGAAAGCTTTTACTTATTCACAATATGTTTTAATTTGTTTGTTTAATCTGGTTGCATCATTTAATGGATTTTTGTTATTTATTAATTATAAAATTACTCTTGTTTTAGGATGTTAAGGATAAATTTGAACGTACAATTTTGTGGACATTTGAGGATTTACAAATGTTACTTGGGACAAATATGCCAATATTTGGAGGTGGAGAATATCCTGCAGTCAGCTTAAGATTGTTGTAAGAAATTGATTGTTGGTGTTCTTCTGAAATGTTTGTTGGACTTGGATAACTCTTTCACAGCTAGTAGATATGACATCACAATGGTGCTATTGTAGTTTGCTGTGTTGTGTTTAAATCTGTTAGTTTAACATGACCTTTCCCTACCTGATAAAAGTATTGTTACAAGGAAAAAGAAGACCATAGCTGTTGTGCATTTTTGGATAACTAACCTATGCTAATAACAAGGAAAACTATTCTCTTTATATATTTTGTGTGTGACCGGTTTCAGTTAATGTATTGTATGCCTCTATTAAAAATCTTCACTGTTTTATATCTATTTCATGACTGCAGTGATTCCAAAAAAGCAATCAACATATTAACTGGAATTGACTATTGGCTAGATAATTTGATTTGCAATGTCCCTGAGGTGGTAATGTGTTTTCATGTCAATGGTATCGTACAGAACTATGAAGTTATAAAAACAGAGGAAATACCAAAGCTTGAAAATTCAAAGTAAGTTTTTACTTGTTTGTTTGTTTCTTCTGTGTGCCCGAAACAAAGCCTGAATTTTAGTTCATATTTTTTTTAAATTCTGACCAGGTGTTATGTTTGTGCTACATTCAAATTTACAATAAGAATTACATATATTTTCAAACAAATCTATCTTAGGTTTAACCCTCAAGTAATCAAGGACATTGCTCAGAGCATTTTATCCTTTTTAAAATCAAACTGCACAAAAGAAGGCCATACATATTGGTTATTTAAGGTGAGATAAAATGCAGCATGGGTCTAGCACAGGGGTCACCAAACTACCGCGGGCGGATCTGGATCCGACCGAAGGTCATTTTATCCGCCCCGCGACCCCATTTTTTGATTTGCCAAGTATTATTGATAACTTTGTAACATTACAAAATTATTCTACTTCTTACAAAAGTTTTCCTGTCGCAATATGTAGAACTGATATTACCTGGTTTCAAAGGATTACAATGCCCAGGATTGATCCAAAAGCGAGTTTGGTACATCACAAACAAATTGCAAACAATTGCCTTCTTTTGTTACTTGTGACATAATATACAAGCTTTGCCCATGTAATGAGACTAACCATATAGTTCAACAGTTGCATCACAAGATTTTAAATGGGATTGTAGGAAGACCATCTCTTGGCACCCCAATAAAAATCGCTTTGAGGGCAAAGTTTGGAAAGGCGGCCCTAGGGCATGTAAACTATGCGGCCCGTGTGAATCATTATTAAACTTATCCAGCCCGCAAGGAAAAAAGTTTGGTGACTCCTGGTGTAGCATATCCATTATTTTGAATGTGTATTACCGGTATTTGAGCAGTAATCAAATTAGTCCTTGCCCTGGAGCATTTGCAAGGGAATTGCAACACTTTGTTTATACATTTATAAAGTATGTGTTGTTCATTAGGCAACATGACATGAGGTTACTGCAGACAACACATGCCTAAATGCAAGACACAGAAACAAATTGTTTTTCTGTGCCACAACATAAGTGGACTAGAAGTTTTAATGGTTGGTTTGAATTAACATGGCATTTGTGAAAGAAACAGATTGAAAGCATAAATAATTTAAGTTTACTTGAAATTTGTTGTCAATTAAATAAGATATTCTGTCACTTTTAATTTGTGTAACAGCTTAAAGCAGGGGTAGGCAATCTTGTTACTGTGGGGCAGAAAACAATTGCCAAAATATGCTTACCTACAAGTAAAATTCAGATTCAATTCTAGCCACAAATTGCCATGTCACTTAAAAATAGCACCGGGCACATTAATCTACTCAAAAATATGTAATAGTTGGACTAGTTTCCCAGTACATGTGAAATCCAAGCGTTTCTGCTGGCCGCACAACCTTTAATCATGGGCCGCATTTGACCTGTGGGCCACAGTTTGCCCACCCCTGGCTTAAAGTTAGTGCTGGTGACCCTCTTGGCTGTTAACATGGTAAAAACAATGATTTAAATGCTTTGTCATTTCAACCATTATATCAACGAAAACACAATAAACAAGCAGCGATTTGATATGCCAGCACTTTTTTCAAGCAGAGAATTGTGACATGTGCAGCAATAAATTTTAAATTCATGCCCACAGCAGAGTAAAGGCAGAAATGTTTGAGCAAATGTTTTGATTTTTGTCTGGTAAATATACCGGTTACATTGTTCGGTTAATTCCTGGCAAAAAAATAGTTTGCAATTACCAAACTAGATGTCATCATATAATTGTGGATCCATTTACTGTATTTAACAGTCCCACTTCCCTTTCAGGGCAGTAATGATGATGTTGTAAAACTGTATGATCTTACAATGTTGTGTGACAATAATAAAACATGTAGTGATGAAACATGTAGTGATTTGAGTAATCCGTTTACCATACCAGTTGCTTCTTTACTGTTCAAAATGGCCACAAATTTGATGCAGGTGGGTGAAAAAACTGTTCAACTTAGTTGTTAACTGCTTAGCATCATGGCTGATACTAACCTGAGAGTAGGGTGTTGTCATAATGTGGAAAATGATCCAGCTCCATGAACACCACTTTAAATGACACATGCGATGGCATCCGTGTGTTAGTTTTCAATGTTGTTAAATAAGCAAATAAAATCACTTCAATCAGTGCTCCAATTTGCCAAGCATTTTGCTGATTCTTTTAGCTGATTTTCCCACTTGTCCAACTTTTACATAACACTACAAGGTGTCAAAATACGGGAAATAAACTAAACCACTGCATCAAACAGGTCAGCGCTTACACTACTGCACATAGGGTGATGTCACACTCACAAACTGTCTTGGATTTAGATAATGTGAAAATATTAAGAAACTTGTGTTAACAGTGGAGAATGGGTAAACAGAAAAATCAAGCTTCTCCCAATTCAGTGTAATTATGGGTCCCCTTCACTCTTTTATGGCTCCCCTTCCATGCGTTTGGTCATAAAAGAGTGCTTTAAACATATTTAAATTTACATATTGTTACATTAATGTTTGTTAAAGCCAGTCAATGGCCACCGCCAGGGTTATGCATGACATGAGGGAAAGATGATTGGCAGGTTAATAAGCCAGCTCTGTGTGATATGTTGTTTGGCGTTGTTTGGCCAAACCAGCTCTGCAAATATGTCGTTTGGCAAAAGACTGAAAAGGCGTTAATATTTAACTCAGTGGTTCGCAACCTTTTTGACCTTGCGGCACCCTATCAAAGAGACATAGTTTGCAGCACCCTGGCAAAACTGGATCAATTTTATGAGGTTTCTGTATTTATGTACTTTTTTACTTTTTCTGTCTAACGCTGGTTTGTAATGCTCGTTTGGTAAAGAAAGAGTGCTTCAAATTTGGACACATGTTAGTTATTAATCCAAACTTTATCTTCCAGAAGTTTGACCCCGAATTACCCAGCGGTCCACCCACAGGCCTGCGAAACGTAAAATTTTTAACGCTGGTTTTTATCACTTGTGTGGTAAAGAAAGAAATTTATTCAAATTTGGACATATGTTAGTTATTAATCTGAACTTGTTCCTCCAGAAGTTTGACCCCGAATGACCCAGCGGTTCACCCACAGGCCCCCGAAACGAAATGTGTCTGACGCCCGTTTGGTCAAGAAAAACACTGTAGGCAGAAGTCCCAAGAGAGTAACTCACTGGTTTACGATAGCATGAGGGCTCAGCTTGCCGTCGGACAGAAGTTGTACGAGACGTCGTTTCGGTGATTAGAAATCAGCTGTTTTGCACAGCAATGCTATTTCGTTTTATTAAGTTATCACTCGCATTTTCAGTTTTGGCAAAGGTTTCACACATATGATGTGATTTAAACCTAATGAGTGTGCTTCGGTTTCCTATATGTCAAGCAAAACTTTGTTGCAAGATAAATGTTTTTTTAAATGCTCATTGCCAGGTTGGCCGCCGCATGACCCCGGGTTACTTAAGGTCAACTAGTAGGTATTACTAACACAGTTCAGAACTTTCTTTCGTCATAATGTAGCATTTTTTGCAATCAATTTAGGAATCAATACTCAAGGCATGTATAAATTAGGTTAAACGGTGTTGTTGAACACTAAGGACGGCGTGCTATTGAAAACGGTGTCAAAAGGTCAAACAGTCGCTTGGCGTGTGCACCCTGAGAGGTTACTACAGGTCAATGGTACTCGTTTTGCGAAACAAAGTTAAATGAAAAACAATTTGTTATGTATACACTTGTAGCAAATTGCTTTTTAATTTAAAGTGTCTGTAACACAACTGTTACAGCTTTCTAGAAAAAAAGTGTGTTTAAAACCTGACCTTGGACGACAATATCTGGGTCAAAGCAAGAAAATCAATTGAAATTTTTTAATGTTTTTGTAATTATATGACAATAATAGTGCAAAAAGAATACGAACAAAATTTTTTTATTGTTGGGTTAATGCTTTCTAAAAATTTGTCCTTAAAAATCTAAAAATTTTGCTTGGTTTTTCGTTTTGTCCTCGAAGCATATTAAATTGGTTTCTGATTAAGAAACATTTCTAGAAAATAAAAAAGATAATGTTAAACAAACCAAAACCTATCAAAAATTCAAAAGCCTGTCAAATGACAGTAAATTGGCCTATGTAGTTGTATCATTGTTGTAGTTTAGGCTCTAAACCCAATTGTGGTAGTTCAATGTTATAATGGATGTTAATTAGGAAGTTTCAAGACTAGATTTTTTCAAGGAATTCTACCTTCTATCCAACAGTTGTGCCCTTAACTTCGTCGTGGTTTTTAACAGTGTGTAGCTATTTCCGTCTTGGTGAATATTTTAACGCAATTGTGCTGCTACGGCTCAAATTTGTTGGAATTGCCCAGTAATATTTAAAATGTTAACATGGCAGAAATAAGCAAGTATATAGTAGGCAACACTTGTAGTTTTGTATGGTTTTGACAAAACACTTTCTAGAATCTAGATTGACATATAAAATCAAAAGAGAGCAGAAAAAAGGGGACTTAATGGGCTGCTTCCGGCCCACGGTTGTATTTTGAAGAACCCACAACTGCACAAACACAGGAATATTATTCCGTTTATTAAACATAAATCTGCAAATTTGATTAATAGTGTAACAATGTTATTTCCCTTCTCGCTCAGCATTTGCACTCTACAACATGGCACAAAACGTCACTGATTAAAACAGAACTTATAATGTAACCTAAAGGTGAGTTTGAGGGAAGTAAAAATGCTCTAATGCTTAAACAGAGAACTAGAGAAAAGCCTCTCCTTGCTGAAGTTAATACTTTCATTTCAAACATCCATGTTTGTTTGAAATAACCTTATCTCTTTTAACACAGGGTTTCTCACAACTCAAGCACTGTACAATGTGCACAAGTGCAAGAGCACACATTGGTGTTGCTGTTTTTGAAGTAATAACAGTGTCTTTTTCATTTAATATTTTAAGAATAATCCAAGAAAGAAAATTATAACCTGTTCACCTAAGTGAATTGTGGGCCAAGATACTTTTGTTGTATTTTTATTACAGGTCTATTTCCCTAAAAGGGGACACATATTGTTTTGTCCACATTTTTATATTTTTGCTGTCTTAACGCTGGTTTATGTTTGGTCAAGAAAGGGTGCTTCAAATTTACACACATGTTAGTTATTTATGTAGATTTGACCCCAAAGAACCCATCGGTTCACCCACAGGCCCCTAAGTGTGATTTTTTGGACTCTACGTACTATAGTACAAGATTAGGAGTATTTTGTAACTTTTAGTTAGATTCGCCAATTTTTCACCCCTTTAATCTAAAAATATTCATTTTTAGATTTTTCAGTTCTAAAGGTCAAAGTTAAGCGCCCTAATGTGTTAAATTTATAACAATTGTTTGTAGTGTGTACCTCATGTAGTAAAATTTGATGCATGTACAGACGTTTTACTATGCAGTCATTTTGGTAATTAGATATTAGCTGTTTTAGTGCTACTATATGGTTTATTAGGTTAGCATGTGCATGTTTCGTACCTTAGACATGATTTAAATTTCTTTAACTGTATTTTGCTTTGTTATATGTCTGGCAAAACGTTTTTGTCTAATATAAATGTAAAAAAAAACTAATAAAAGCCATAATGAATGGTCATTAAACAATCTTTGACCTTACAATGTATGGTCATTAAACGGATTTTACCCCAAAATGTAACTTTTTTGTTTCTGGAGAAATAAACTAGACAAACAATGCTCAAGTTTTGTATAAATTAGGTAATATGTTATTGTTAAACACTAAGGAATGCATGCCATTGAAAAACATGTTGAAAGGTCATTAATAGTCATTTGGATTTCGCGAAAGGTTTTTTTTATGTTTCTAAAGCAATATCGGAACATGGGATTCTTATAAAGACATCTAAGTTACATTTGTATTCATTTCCAGTGATGTTCTGCTTTGATGCTGCTTGGACTTGAAGTAACAACTTTACTTTAAATAACCGGAACATTTTAAAAGTGTAACTAATTCCTGTAAACACATGCGTGGTACCCATTCGTGTCTGCTTGCAAAAACAACTATATGTGTAGATCAGGGGTGTCCAAAAGTGGCACGCAGAGCATTTGAAAATTGCACGCGAGCTTTTGCACATTCATATGGTAAACATTAGGATTTGTTATGCAATTAAATTTGCTTCTATTGATTCCTCTTGGCCTTTAGTCTAACTTTGGCAAAGATGATCATTAGTAAAGTTATACAACCCACTGATTAAATTGCATTTTTAAAAGCAATTCACATTTCAATATTAAAATGTGAGTGTACGTGCCATGCTTATGTTGCAATAAAATGCCCGTTTATTTCGAAACAATTGTAATTGTTGCATTTCAATCGATGTCAGTTCAATTAAATATGTGACTACAAACGCATTTGTGGTTAGTTGGAAATACGTTTTAAAACCGACGTAACTTGAACAAAGATGCGATTTCGACGTTACACAAAGTACTCTACGCCAGTGCCCCTGCAAACTATTCGTACCTTGTGTAGCATAAACAGAACAAAAGGTTTCTGGAGTATCATAAACAAGTACTTAACAACATGTTTTTTTTCTAACCATTTAATATGGTTCTACATAATGGCCAAATATTCGGATTGAGCCCGTACCGTTAAGACGTTTTAGACATGAGTTGGAAAAAGTACCAAACATTGGCACGCGAGTATATTTTAAAACAAAAATTGGCACGGCGATGTAATCGAGTTGGACACCCCTGGTGTAGATCAAATTGTGTGTATAGTAATTCTATAAATAAGATATAGAATATATAAAATGAAAATGTATGTCAATAACCCTGTTTACATGCGTTGTCTACAAACGGATCAGATTAAGCCTCAAGCCGGCTTGAGAATTGACCCGTTTCAGCATCCTATTTACATGCACATATCGCAAGGCTCGATCCGCTTCATTTTGTACGGTGCACTTACCCCCAAAAAATGGTAATTCATTTCGCTTTGTTGTTTAAAATAGCATTGTTAAAAGTCAATGCCTGGCAATTATGTAGCCTTGTTTATAATAAGGCAAGTGATGCTTTACCATTCAGTTCATTTTGCCAGAAAAGAATTGAGCTATTAGTCCAGAAAGCAGTCTCTAGGTATTGTGTTAATCAACTAAAAAGCCAACAGCTGTTTCTTATTGAAATTGTAGTTGTAGTTTCAGAAGTTGCTTGGGTTTGCTTTAGTGATAAACTTTAATTCTGAGTAATTCATTCAACAAGTTTGTTGGATATAAAGCATAATGACATTAAACAAGGTTGGGGAAATAGCCATTACATCATGTTCGAGACTTATAACCAACTAAATTTTCCC
This sequence comes from Phallusia mammillata, assembly GCF_965637545.1. Lineage (NCBI taxonomy): Eukaryota > Metazoa > Chordata > Ascidiacea > Phlebobranchia > Ascidiidae > Phallusia > Phallusia mammillata. Next base: position 11,754,509 of record NC_137255.1, read on the forward strand.
GCAGAAGACATTGTAGGTGTCAGTAAAGCAGGTTTGTTGGTATTTTTATGACTGTGCTTTTATAAATCACTACCAATCTTACTTGCAAATTGTATTAAAATGAAACATGTTTAAAATCAGGTCATAACAAGTGAAGCAAAGTTGCAATAACAATGAAATAAAAACTACTTTCTTTAGATATATGTTTGGTTTCATTTATTAAGTAATTATGGGTTCCCTTCCCCTCATCTTTATTTCACTCAGTTTTTTTTTGCTCCAGGGAAGTTTGTCCATGCACTTTTCGCATGAAATCTTTGGTGAATTTGAATGAAAATTTCACAGATGGTAGATATATTTATGCAGATGTGCCATTTGCTTTGTTTGACTTGATAACCCCAGTATTTAGCCCGCTAGACCCCAAAGTGTGAAACGTTTTTGTATGTTGCTGGGCACCACAAACGAAAGATTTCTGTGGTGTAATGGTATAATAAAGGCACCAGTACATATGGTACTTGTGTTTGTGCATTACTTGGTGGACGTTTTTGCACATGCCAGTCAGAGGGGTATTAACAGCCTTATGTAGTCAGAAGCGTTGACGAATGTTGTTAATAACACCTCTAGTGGTTAGAATTTTAAATATTGTTCGATTTGGATAAAATTTTGCATGACTGTTAATTAGGTCATCATGGTTTCATATTTTATACTTTTGGGTGTTAAACCCAATCAGTTACCCCACTGACCCCCTAAAATGGGTGAGTATTTTAAACGGTGTCGGAATTTAGTGAAATTTGAAATACTTGCAGAATTTTTCATTTATATGTGTCAATTGTTTTGTTTAACCATGTTACCCCAATATTTACCCCTCTAGCCCCCTAAAAAGGGTGAATTTTTTGAACATTGTCTGAATTTGATGCAATTTGGACAGCTTATAGAGTGTGCTATTTATAGTTATTGTTTGTTATGTTCAACCCTGTCGCCCCAACATTTACCCCACTAGCCCCCCAAAATGTATAAATTTTTTAAACAATGTCTGAATTGAATAAAATTTGGACAGTTTGTAGAGTGTACCATTTGTAGGTGTTGATTGTTGTGTTAAACTCTGTAGTACCTATCATTTACTCCACTAGACTCCTACAGTCATCATAAAATAGAAAAACCTTCAAAAATATATGAATAGAATGAATTTAAATAGTCTTTGCTCCATATAGCATATTTATTTATGCACAGTACCGATCACTGTGTTTGACGATACAATGCCAAACTTTCTCATTGTAATCTCTTGAAATGCATTATTTACAACTTTGCATGTGTAGGGACCCATGAGTTTCTGCTTGCGGAAACAACTAAGGTTATAAAAGACAGTGGATGATATGGGACCCAATATAAAATAAGTGTCAGATGTAAATATATGTTAAGAAATAGGTCACAGTGTATGTACAATGGCATAATGTGCTAAGCTACCCTTCTAGTTTTTTTAAATCAGTGCTAAGCCACCCTTCTAGTTTTTTTAATCATAGTAAAACATGTATTTTGGGTTGCAAATCTTTTGGCACCATTAAGATTATGATGATGTTACTGCCATGTCATAAGGTACAACACACCTTTAGAAAAACTTGCTGAGGCAGATAAACTGTTTTCAGTTCTCATTCTACTCAGTAAAGAAGTACACTTATTTTTTGGAAGATTCACAATACCCTTGTTTGTATGTTTGATCAAGTCTGTCATGATTTTTACTCTTTACACATTTGACAAAGACATATCGAACCCACACCAATGATTAATGATCGAAAAGCGGAGGTCACAACAATGTGAATACATATACAACACCACAGTGCATAATTAAAATACAGACACCATGTTTGTTATCAATTTTTTTACTGTTTCGTGTGTTTGGTGTTTTATTGTGTGAATACTGGCATGGCGTTTTCTCGTAGTTAATCTTTTTATGGACTCCACCATTGCCTTTCTGCTTGTGTCTTCTTTACCGTTGTTTTAAAATAAATCCATATATGTATCATGTTCTTGCATTGATGTTTGTCCTACAAAAAAATAACATCCAACTGTGAATACTATCAACAGTACATTGTAATGGGTGGAGCCTTAGTGTCATTAAAAAATATCCACACGGTTTTATGTAGGTGTTTGTCCCATATAATAAAATTTAACATGTGATTGTGAATACAATCAATAGTACATGGTAATGGGTGGTGCCTTAGTATCATTACAAAATATCCACATGTTGGGTTCATAAAATAAAACTTATCATGTGATTGTGAATACAATCAACAGTACATAGTATTGGGGGTGCCTTAGTATCATTACAAAATATCCACTTGTTTTATGTAGGTGTTGGTCCCATAAAATAAAACTTAACATGTGATCATAAACACAATCAACAGTAGATGGTATTAAGTGGTACCTTATGATTACTAAAAAGCCACACAATTTTGTCACACCGCATAGATTTTGTTACAGTTATGACAGAATAGCTTTACATTTACAAACTGCCTTTGCACATGCTTTATGGTGTGTGTTGTAATAGTTATGACAAACTGTTCATATTCACCTGCATTGCAGATCAATTTGAATATAGTTTCTTACAAGGGTGGATTATATTTCATACACACAGAAATCTCACCATTCTCCAATCCTATGGAGTGCTTTAGCACATTTACGCTAAATAAAAGACTATTTAAGTTTGTTGCATCACAATCGATAAACAGATAATACAGACTGAGGACAGATGACCCTGGCTTTTAAATCTATCCGTTATCTGTTTAAGCCGTATATCTAGAAGATTAGATTAGTTGTGTGTAATAAATATACAGTAAGTTCTGGACAAAGGTTGACATGAAAATGCAATTTTGTAGAAACATGTACATGGTGAATGTGTGATCGATCACTTGAATATTGTATGGAAACACCAACTTTTTAGATTTTATGAAGTAAATCAACTAGGCCTGCAACAAATACTAAGCATTCAGAATATACTTACAAAACGAATAAATGCTTTTAGGGTGATGGTTTCTCGGAACACAACATAACTGTTAAAAGATTGTTGAAAAATTGTGTGGGACTTCTGGACAAAAAAATTGATGTGGAACCTATAATGCTCTCTAGTGCCCTTGGAATGTTGTCAACTTTATTCCTCTTTAACTGTAATGATTCAATGTTATATAATGCAAAACATTTGCATGTTTATGAATGGGTCCCTTTCATTGAAAGAGCCTCATAGTGCTCTCCTACACTTTTTCAGTTCAAAAAAGATGTTATTTTCCATGGTTTAGCAATGAAGGGTGGTTAAAAGTAACAACTATGAACCCCCTTCTCTCGCTTATTTGGTATCTTCTATTCTGCCCATCACATATGTTTTTCCTTGTTTTGATTAAGAAAATGTTTTTTTCAGATTGATTTAATTTTTCGCATGTTGTACAGATATCTAAAATTGTGAAATGCATTTAGATCGTTTTGGTGATTAGAAAATTTGAAGAGATAGAGTGAAGGTTAAATTTGGCCTAATTTGTGTTTCTGGATCCATACTTAATCACACCATTCTTACTAATTTGTACAAACACACCTGAGTGGACCCATTTTGCTTGCAAAAGTAATCATGTTAAGTTGGACAAATGGTGTGTATGGATGTGTATAAATCAGTAAAAGACATAGAAAATACAAATGTTTATGTATAGGAAAAACACCTTTCTAGACGTTAACTAGATCTTAGCTGACTTAGCGCATATGAATTGATAAAACATAGTAATGATGCCTTTTTGTCTGCATGTTTTTTGTGCGATGAGTGTAAACATTTTGTACTTTATTCAGCTGATAGCTCCCCCTTGCCTTATATTGGCAAAGATTCACTATTACCCAAAGGTATGAAAAACAGTTTACCCTAATTTGGTCTTTGATTTGTTTAACCACATTAATGCTTTGGTTTACTATTTTTGCTCATTAAGATTGAGCAGCATTCATAATTATGGGTCCCCTTCCCTGAAGGGACACATTGATTTTACTCGAATTATTTGTTTGTTTTTTCTTCCCAAAGTTTGTTCGACTCGTTTTTCCATCAAATGTTTGATGGATTTGGCTGAAATTTACACAGATGGTAGATATAGTTATGTAGATGTGCATCCCACTTTGTTTTTGGTGATTACCCCATTATTTACCCCGCTAGCCCCCTAAAATGGCTATTTTTCCCCCAAAGTTTGTCCGACTCGTTTTTCCATCAAATGTTTGATGGATTTGGCTGAAATTTACACAGATGGTAGATATAGTTATGTAGATGTGCACACTTTGTTTTTGTTGATAACCCCAGTATTTACCCCGCTAGCCCCCTAAAATGGGTGAGGTTTTAAACAGTGTCAGAATTGGCTGAAATTTGGATTTCTTGTATAGTATGCCATTTATAGGTGTCGATTGTTGTGTTCAACCCTGTAGTCCTAACATTTACCCCAAAAGCCCCTAAAGTGTAAAACGTATTTGTATGTTACTGGGCACCACAAACGAAAGATTTCTTTGGAGCAATAGTGTTACAAGGGCAACCAGTTGTATGTTGCTTGGTGGTCGTTTTTGCGCCATGGCAATTAGGGGCTTGTTAACAGCCTTATGACGTCAGAAACATTAACGGTTGTTGCTCAAAAACCTCTAGTGGTCGAAATTTTAAACATTGGCGGATTGGGCTGGAATTTTGCAGTACTATTGATTGAGTCATTGTGGTTTTTATATATTTTTTAGTTTGTGTGTCGAACCCAATTAGTTGCCCTACTAGCCCCCTAAAATGGGTCAGTTTTTTAAAACGTTAAATAGGACATACTTCAAACAATATCTGGGGTGAATCTAATTTTATAGTTTGTATTTTACATAGTATTATTATTTAAGCCCAGTGCGGATCACTGTGTTTTACCTTACAACGCCCGACTTTCTCATGGTTATCTCTTGAATTGGATTATTTTCAACTTTGCATGTGTGGGGACCCATGAGTTTTTGCCTGCAGAAACGACTAAAGTAATAAAAGAAGATGGCTAATATGGGACCCAATACAAAATAAGCATAGGAAAATAGGTTATAGTGTATATGCAAGGGCAATATGTGCTAAGCCACCCTTCTAGTTATAGATTGGAAATGCAGTGGAACACCAAATTTGTGATTAATTTGGTCGCTTCCAACATTTCAGGTTTCTGGAAACCAACTGTTTCACTATGTTTATAGATAGACTGTCAAAGCAGAAAGACGCACCAAATGAGTGTCACATTAATGAAGAAAATTCATTGCTTTGTGAAAATGAAACAAGTGCTCTCACTTTCTGCTTGAGTGGTTTACGAGTGTTCCAACATTGCACAAGTATTATAAATAGAAATTTGCTTTTTTTCTGGAATTTGCTGAATTGTTAAGAAAACAAAACTAAAATATAATTTCGATAACAGTATTGATTTGTGAAGCTTTTGGTTTGATCCCACTTTTATGTACATATCCGTATCTGAAAAATAGCTTACTGTTGTAGCTTAAAACATGATATTCTTCATTTCTGTAAAGCGTCTGTTTTTGCTTTTCTACTTTTTTTAGTTTTGTCAAGCTTGGGTAGATGCGATGACAATTTTACTATAAACATACATTTTTGCACACATACAATTACAAAATTATTTGTTTAATTTTAAGTCAGAAAGACCATTTTTTCTCTTTTGTCACATTTCTACTCCAAGTTGGTGGTTTATCGGTCAGTACAAATGGCAATGATAAAAACTAATGATTTTCAAACATAGTCACATGGGTAAAGCGTGTGCACATCTTTCTAGTGCAGATGTTTTGTTTTTTTCTTGTAAAAGATAAAAATTAAGAGTGTGCTTCCTTTTAGAAAAGTTGGAACAAATGTCTGCCCAAATGTGTGGAGAAATTATGACCGTACAACTCCAAATCGTCAGCAACATGATTGTTGCATATTTTCAACAGGCTTACAGGGCATTTTCTAATGAACAGCATGAAGTTTCAATAAGGTGCTTTATGATGACACTATTGTGCTATGGTACGTAAAAATGATTAAGTTTGTGTAGCATGAGAGGTTAGTGTGCCTAACTCTTTTGTGTGTTGAAGAAGTAAATTACTTGGATTTATTAATGTTCTAAATCATGGTGGTCCGACTGCAGGCCAGAGATAATTTTGTTTGTTGCAAAGTTAAACTCTTTCTTGTATTAAACTGAATTTTTTAAGTGACAACACAAAATACTGTAAAATCTTCCATTGTTATGCATGACAAGGCTGATTGTTATGTATAGTAAAGGGTTTCTGTGCTAACAAACTAGTTGTAATCAGTTTACTTTATGCCATGTAACTGAAAGCTGCACAGCTGCTGCTACTTTCATAAACTAGGTGTACAGCCTATAAAAGAAGAATAAAAAATGTTATTGGCAAAAAAAGTGTTTTTGAGTTTTGGAAGAAAGTTATCTAGTTGTTGAAAACTGTGCATAGACATCCTGCTTGTGTAAGAACAGTTACAGCTGTAAAAAGGTGCGATGGTTAGGAAACATCAATTTATTTCCCCTAAACCACTAGGTTTTTTTCTGTCTAACGCTTATTTGTGTCCTGCGTTTGGTCAAGAAAGAGTGCTTCAAATTTATTTAAATCTACACAGATGTTAACAGTTGATCCTCCTGAAGTTTGACCCTGAATGACCCAGCGGTTTACCCACAGGCCCCCAAAACTTAACATTTTTAAAGCGGCTTTACTGACTAAAGTACATAATCTAGGTCAGGGGTGGGCAACCTACGGCCCGCAGGCCGCATCCGGCCCGCGAGCAACTTTGGAGTGGCCCGCGACACGTATTTTATTTTGATCCGCTGGACGGAATATATGTGTCAAAGTCCATTTTTATGCCAAAGTGTTGTTACATTACACGTTCAAAGTTATTAGTTTATTACTAAGAATAGAAATTGTTACGTACAAAGACAAAATCATTGTGTGTTTGACTTTGCCTAGCACTACTATGTTGTTGCATGATCATCGTTACAGCCCGCCGCCACAATATATCACTACTTTTTGGCCCGTGCATGCAAAAAGGTTGCCCACCTATGATCTAGGTGTTTCATGCTTTGTTGGTTTGTGCAGTATGGTATTCAAAATTTTATGATGTTTGATTGGATTCACCCATTTTCACCCCTTAAACCCTGAAATAAAGTTTGAGGATAGAAATGCAACTTAAATGGTCTTAAAATTCAAATTTGGTATTCGTTATGTGAAACAAAGTAAAGTGAAAAACAATTTGTTATTTATACCTTTGTAGGAATGGCTTTTTAATTTAAAATGTCTGTAATACAACTGTTTTAGGAAAATTTGTGTTTAAAAACTGACCTTGGACGACAATAGGAGATTTAAGCAAGAGATTTAATTGAAAGTTTTTTTTCCATTTTTTTACTGTTTTGTAACTACCGTATATACTCGCCAATAGGTCGCACCACCGTATAGGTCGGACTATTAGTTTTGTGTTAAAAAAGTGTAATTTAGAGTTGACTCGCACATAAGTCGCACTGAAAATCTAGGGATTTGAAAGGCCCTTTCCCTAGCTTTTTTGCATAAATAACTGATTGGTTGTTTTTTAGCATTGAATTGCATTGAAACCGCAAAGCTATGTTTTCTCAACAAAGCGTGAAAATCCAACGCACGATAGCACATTTCCACTACAATTCGCGTCTATAATGCGCACCCTTTATTTTTTTGCTGAAAATTAGTATATAATTTTGCGCGTTATACTCGAATAAATACAATATATCCGCCCAAATACGGTACTTGCAATAGCCGAAAACTTTCAATTTTGTTGCGACTTGGTGGCGATTTGCATTTATGTCGAGCGGTTAGGTCACACCTATATTTTTTTTAAATATAAGGCAAAAAGTTGCGACCTATCCGCGAGTATATATGGTACAGTCAAACTTCGAAACTATGCCACCCTTTGGGACCGAGAGAAAGTGGCACAGTAGCAAGGGTAGCATAATAGCGAGGGTTGTTTTTAAACATAGCCTTGTGATGTGACAATGTACTGTAATGCCACGTTGTGTTGTACGATTGTAATTTATTACAGTATACAGCAGGGGTGTCAAACTCATGGGGCTTCGAGGGCCACATTGCAGTTGGAAATTATGCCAAGGGCCACATGTGATTTTTAATCTAGTTTTATAAACTTTAACCAGGGGAGCACAACCTTTTCGCCATGACGGCCGCATTGCAGATCCTTATTTCACCTTATTTTAAAATTACAGATGTAAAGAAATAGGTTTATATTATATTTATACCATCAATTGAAGCCCCAAAATCCCAGATTAATTTCCAACTTGGTGCACAGATTGAGCTGCACAGTGTGAAGATCAGTCTTAACTGTTTATGACGTCATAATTTTTATTGTGGTGCTTGTGGCACCTGTTTTTCGGCATTGTTTGTACACAATAGGCGCACAAAAAGTCGGACGCATATGGCTATTAGGCTGGTAATACTCTTTTCAGTACCACAAAATCTGTTTAGAGCAGTTGGAAAGTCAAAATATTTGGCAACGGAGTTTTATTTATGTCCCAGCCGCCAGTGTATATATTTTAATAAACATGTTCACGGCCGCACAAACTCGTCTCTGTGGCCGTGCACGCCCGCACAAACTCGTCTCTTTGGCCGTGCACCCCTGACTGAAACTTAACGCTTATTTTTAGTTAGAGGAACGGTTTTACTATCGTTTCTATCCATAACATATGAATTTTTATTTCTTTATGAAAGTTCTGTAAATGTCTGTTTAATGCAGTGGTTCCCAAACTATGCGCCGCGGCACACTGGTGTGCCGCCAGATGTCATTAGGTGTGCCGCCAAAAATATTGAAATTAAAATCAATCAAGTAGAGTAGTAGTACCAGGTGCTTAGACCACTAGGCCAACATGCTCCACGTCTCTGAGATGTTCAACTAGGCTATTTAACTATGAAAGTGACCTGTATAGCGGCTTTATGACCTCATAGTTGGTGCCTTTGTCAGCTAAAAAAATTATTCAAATGTTCGAAGTGCGCCATTTAATTTTTGTTTTTTCTAAAATGTGCCTTAAAAGAAAAAAGTTTGGGAACCACTGGTTTAATGAATAGCTTAAACTTTGAATAGTTAAAAAATTATTATATTTGGATAAAAATCTGACAAATAACTACAATTGTTGTTGATTGTTTGAGGGCCGCATTAGAGGGCTTCGTGGGCCGTATGCGGCCCGCGGGCCGCACGTTTGACACCCCTGGTATACAGTATAATTTATTACAAAAATACGGATAGATCGTGCCTAGAACAAACAAGATCTGTTAGTTTTGCCGTGACACAAGCACAGAACGGCGTTTACATAAATCGCTGCAAAGCCGTGAAACATCTTAACATGACCATGTTTGTTTATTAAGCGTTTTTTTTTTCTGTTTTATCATGAGCTGAAACCGAAAGTTGTCAGAAGGCCCAATTTTTCAATCCATAACCAGACCGCTAATACAGTAATACTGTACTCTCATGTGTCATAGTATCAAGGGTAATGGGTGGCATAGTAAATATATTTTCTATTGAACTTAGTTGGTGACGATCAAAAATGGTATAGTAGTGAGGGTGGCATAAGATTAAGGTGGCATAGTATCGAAGTTTGACTGTATATGACATTAATGATGCAAAAAGAATACCGACAAAACATTTTCAAAGTTGGGTTAATGCCGTCTAATTAGTGATGGGACGAGTACTCGGTATCGATGGTATCGAACGATTTCAGTGGTATCGATACTCGTACTCGGTATCGAAATATTTTGTCTCAGTTTTCGATACCAACGTGCGAGTACCGAAGGCCGATTTACACCATAAGAATACGGGCAACTTTACGCCAATATTTGCTTCAGACAGCACAAAATACTCACTTCAAAACCTGGTATCGTCCCATCACTACTTCTAATAGTTTGTCCTCAAGAGTCTAAAATCAACCGGATTATTTTATGGTGAACCCGCATAAACATGCGTAAATAATATTTGGAGGTATTTTGTATGTTTTTAAACAAGCATGTTTTACAAAAGTATTAGCCTAAAATGAAACCTGACTCTTTATTACAACCAACGATTTTGTTGTTTTTAATGGTTCAATATGTTTAAAAGAGTACTGGAAACAATTAAATGAGCAATGTAAATACTCAAATGAAACCTCACCAACAAAGATGTTTATGCTAGGTAAGCAGCATACCAGTTTTTTAGTGTGCGTGTGTGTGTGTGTGTGTGTTTGCGCGCGCGCGCGCTTCACCTTGTATTTTGTTTGATAGGTCATAAACCCCACTGTTACTTGGATGAGATTTTTGCAAATACCCTTATTATGTGTGGTGACCTCAAGCTGAACATACTACAAAACAAAAACCCACAAAGGGTTTGGAATAGTCCTAATCTAACCAATGAAGATCTTGAAATAAAACAAATATTAAAAGAAAATTTTGCCGGAGGTTAGTTGCCTGAAATGTATTAAGTCTCTGTAAAGGAAACATTTAAATTCACTTGATTTCTTTTTTAGTTTTGGTTTTTTTAACTTAATAAGCTGGGCAGCTATGAACCTTTCAAAACTACTAGATATGGTCATGCAGCCTGTTTCTTTTACCTCATATAATTGCCTTTTTGGCCACAACCAACCTAAATATTTTTTACTCCACATTAAAAGCCAAAATCTAAATTGTCTTTGACAAATTGTACAATTTAGTGTACCTACTGGCCCTTTTTTCCTTCAAGTACAACCTATAGTATGTGTACACTGTCAGTCAGATAGAAGTCCCAAGGGTGTAACTCACTGGTTTACGATTAGGTGGTTTTGTGCAGTTTTTATTGCAGGACAGACATTTACGAGATGGGCATTTCCATGATTAGAAATCAGCTGTATTTGTGCGGCAATTCCGTGTCATTTTATTAATTTATCATGCGCATTTTCAGTTTTGGCCAAGGTATGAAACCTAAGACATTATTAAAACTTGATAAACATGCATCAAATTCTTATATATCAAGCAAAACTTTGTTGATCAACATACAGATGAAAAAATAAACTTGACTTTTTGAAAGCCGTGACAAATGGTTTTTAAACTCTCGTTGTCAGCTTGGCTGTGGCAGGACCATAGGTCACTAAAGGTCAACTTGTAGGTACTACAAACACAGTTAAGAACGATTTTTCGTCTTAACGTAGCTTCTTTATTTTTGACAAATCAATACTTAGGTCATGTGTAAATTACGCAAAACGGTATTGTTGAACACTAAGGACTGCATGCTATTGAAAACGGTTTCAAAAGGTCATAAATGGTCATTTGATATCTGTACCATGAGAGGTTATTACAGGTCAATGGTACTCATTTTGCGAAACAAAGTTAAGTAAAAAACAATTTGTTATTTATACCTTTGTAGAAAATGGCTTTTAATTTTTAGTGTCTGTAGTACAATTGTTAGGGCTTTCTAGGAAAATTTGTGTTAATGATAAATTGAAAGTATTTTTTCTGTTCTTTTTGCTGTTTTTTTAATTATATGACAAAAATGATGCAAAAACTTTTGAGTTAATTTTGGGTTGATGCTTTAATAATTTGTCCTTAGAGGTCTAAAAATAACCGCAACGTTTGTTTATCATAAATCCGCACAAACACTCATGTGGGGACCCATTTGTTTTTGTTTGCAAAAACAATCATATGTGTAGATCAAATGATGTGTATAGTAAATTGGTAAAAAGGCCTTAAAATATATAAAATGGAAGTATATTAGAAAAGCCACCTTATTTTAAAGATGTCAAGATCATCTGCTAACGGGATGCCATAATTGGATTTTAGTCATTAACTAAATACTTGTAACAGCAGTATTTGCAATTGCAACCCATGAATTTCTTGTCACTTTTTTTTGTTTGCTGCAAAATAGAGTTCCATTAATCCTAAAACCTTATGGAAAGCAACATAATAAATGTCTATTTGTTGTTCAAATGTTTGGGCTGTGTCTATTTTATTATTAAACTATGGTTTTTAGTTGGAGAAAAGTACAAAGATGTGACAAGAATTTCAGATGATGTAGAGCAAACTCTTGCCTCTTGTCGCAGTTGTTACCAAACTGCTTACACTCACCTAACATCTTACAAACCTATGAAAACTGCATATGATAAGGCAGGCACCAAAGTAAATGAATTGGATGGTTTAGAGGACAAACACACTTCAAAAATTCAAAATCTTGGCACAAAACTGGGAAAAAAGCAAGAGATGTCTGGTCAACAATTGTTTCTTGCACTGGTTTCCCGGAAGCTGGGTCATGTTGCTAATGAACAAGGAGCTCTTGAGTTATCAAAAGCTGTTGCTTTGCTTCAACAGGGCACAACAGGTTTTCTTTTTGCTGGTTTGAAGGTATATGTATTCTTGATATTGTGACATAAATATTGTGCAGATGAAATTTTCGCAAAAGAAAAAGCTGTTTGGGAGTTGTGCTTTTCACAGTTTGAAACTGCCTTGTCTTCATTCAAGTCTGCAAAAGATGATACAAATCAGGCTTTGGTTTTATCAAATCTGGGAAAACTGATGAGAATTTGCGCCCAATCATTTGCACAAGCCAACAAATATAATTTTACATTTCATGAGCAACATCTTTATGAAAAGGCACTGGATTATTATCAAAAAGTACCAGTGTTTATTTGTTTTTGTTTCAGAAAAGTTTTTTTTTCACTGAAAGTTTTATACATTTAAATCAGGGGCCCAAGATATATTCTAAAGCCAAAAAAATATGTGGAGGGCTTCACCATTGGAAACTTTGGTACAGGGGTGTCCAACTCTAACACTCAACCATGCCAATTTTGGCTTTAAAATATACTTGTATGCCAACGTTTGATATTTTTTTTAAACATCATAAAGTCTTATGTCTTAAACATCATAAAGGTTCGGGCTCATTCCGAACATGTGACCAATATGAAGAAACCTTTACATGTTTAGAAAAAAATTATGTTGTTAAATATGAGTAAACTTGTTTATAATGCTTGAGAAACATTTTATTCTGTTTATACAACACAAAATACAAATAAATTGCAACAGGCTAAACAAACAATTTAATTAGTGGGTTGTTTAACTTTATTACTGATAATCTTTACTGAAGTTAAAATAAAGGCCATAAAAAATCAACAAAAAATGTTTACCACCTGAATGTTTGCAAATGTCTCTGTGCCATTTTTAAATATCACATTTGACATACATGCCATGTGTTGGACACTCTTAATTTTATAAACAACAAACAAATATACAGAATAGCAAAGTAAAAAAATCAGCTGTGGTATGTCACTCTGCCTGTTTACGAAAATTTACCCCGATTTTTAGGGATTTTTTTTTAAATTTATACATAACAATGTTTTGTTGTTTTGTTTGTTAAAAGTTTAAATGCTCACACAATAGACGATAGGTTAAAATTGTTTGTATGTTGAAAAAAGCGTACATAAAAAAAGAACATTATCTAGCAATCCGTTACACCTAACTGACGCTAAATTAAAACCCAAGAATTTAAGAGTAAAAATTTACCCTAAATGTGACCTCAGAAATGGAAGTAAATTTAAGGGTAAAGTTGGAAATTTACCTCCTGATGTGATCAGACTGAAAACAATGGTAACTATGATTAAACAATGGATAAATATGCTCCAACAATTAAAATCCTAAAAAAACATCCAATAAAATCATTGCATATTGTCTAGCTATCAGGTAAACTCGATGGTCTGACATGTTATTCATTTAAGGTAAAACATTTAATTTGTAAAAAATACAAAATGGAACCCTTGGTACTCATTGCCCTAACTGTTACTATGTTCCTTTTAGCCCAAGAATATTTAGATGTGTTTGTTTTTTAACTGCAGAGGTTACATTCTGTTTTGTTAGTTCAATTGAATTAGTTTTGACATTTACAAAATAAAAGTAGAAGAATGTAATTTATACAGATGACTGTGTTAAAATTAGTGTACTGATGAAAGCCAAATCCTCCTCATCAGCGTCATGACACTCAGTTTGGATAGCTCCATGCATAGGCGGTGGCGCCACCACCACCTTGGGTTTGTAAAGAACGGTGGCGGCCACTGTGGATATTTTGATTTGTTTGTAGCAGTATAGTACGAAGCATCGTAAAATCTGAAGAAATTTGGGAATAATTTTGCTTTTAAACAAGCATGCTGGCATAAAAGCAACAAAACGTGTCAAAACTGCAACCTGTTTTGGTTAGTGCTTTGTGACGTCAAACACCCAAGTGTTGGCAGTGAATGTATGGCCATTAATGTGTACAATGCGATTGTACTGTAATAAACGGTTCTTTTAGGTGATACAAGAGCAACAACTTTTTCTAAACGTTGCTAAACCAATAATAACGTTAAAGCAATGTGTTTCAAATGAACATTAGTTTAAAAATTATTAGAGCAACGAAACATTTTCTAAACGTTGCTAAATCAATAATAACGTTAAAGCAATGTTTATGTGCTTGGGTTGGAGCTCATTTGGTTGCACGCATTAACGACGTCACAAAAAGTGACGTCATAATTTACATCCGCCACCTTGCAGTTTTGTAAAACTCGGCGCCTATGGTTCCATGATTAAACTAATTCAAATTTGTGTTTTGTTTACCAGCCTTGTAGAATAAAAATTGTCACAGTTTAGCTTAGTGGTGGCATTTGTTCAAATCACATTAAACCATTGTTCATTACGGGTCCCCTTCCCTGACGGGGACACATATTGTTTTTGTCTATATTTTTTTTCTTTTTTTCCATCTAGCGCAGATTTGTTCCTATGTTTTGGTCAAGAAAGAATGGTTCAAACTTTTTCAAATTTACATTATAGATATTGGTCTAAAGAGGGTCCATGTGAATTTTGACCCCGTTTGGTCCCTCGGTTCACCCACAGCCCCCCAAAACGTAAATTTTTTGAAACGGCTATACTTGCTAAAGCAGATGATTCTGGAGTTTCATACTTTTTTGATTGGTACATTGCAGCGTATTTTAAAGTATTTTGTAACTTGAAGTTGTATATATCCATTTTCACCCCTTTACCCCCAAAAATTTGTTTGTTTGTTCACATGTTAATGAGGTCAGTTGTTGGCTGTTAAAAATTTCAGTGCAATCGGCTCAGTAATTACTCTTTCAGCCCCAAATATGTTTTTACATGCTGTCTTTTGTCAAATTTGTGCTCGCTCAGTACACAGCTGACGCAATGGGAGTGATTGACGATAGTGGTGCATGGAAAAAAATGCCTCTGCTTCACGCATGAACACAGTCGTCACTTGACCATTTTCTCACTGGTTGGAATTAAGATGTTACGATGTTAGTTATATTGCACTGTAAACGTTAATGTAGGTCAACTTATTCGTGTTTCGAAACGCAGAGTGACAACGCAGCACGATTTTTTACACCTGTGTAACGTGACTTCTCAAACTGCATTAATAAAACTGTTTGAGAACAAGTTTTGGATATAAAAAGCCCAGCTAAGCAATTGTATTGTTGGTATGAAGAAAACAAAAGTTTACAAATATTTCTTTAATACAACAAATGTCATCTGTGCAATTCAAATTCTTACCTAGCATATGCATGTGCCATTCATCCTGTTACGAATTCAAAATATATGTGTGTGTGGGGGGACTCATTGGTTTTTGCTTGCAAAAACAATTATCTTATAACAGGCTACAAAAATATTGGTACCATACTGAACGTATCCATCAAACATATATCCCTTACAATTATAATGAATGGTGGGTAAATATGGCACAGTTTCTGTAAAATGGAATATATAGGTAAACCACTATTCCAGTTTAACAATGATTGTGCCCTATTTTTACTGTTACCAAATCGTATGTGCACATGTGTGGGGACCCATTAGATTATGCTTGCAGAAACAATTATGTTATAAAGTGCCAGGAAAAAGATAGGGACCCAATAAAATGTAGGTGCCAAATATATATCCATTATTATAAAAGTAAATGGTATATGTGATACATCATTAAACATGATGTAGTATATATAAACTGGCAAGATATAGGAAAACCACTATTCTAGTTATCTGGTGAAGTTTGTCCATGCACTTTTGGCAGGAAATCGTTGACAAATTTGGATTAAACTTTTCAGCTGGTATATATGCCATATGTTTCATTTGACTCCATTGTCCCAGCAGTTGGCCTAAAGGCAACCAAACTTGCATAACATATTGGATGTTTTTGCAGATGGCAGTTAGAGGGTGGTAACAGCCTTATGATATCAGAAACGTTAATAGTGCTTCTCAAACATCTCTAGTGGTCTAAATTTTAAACATTGGCTGATGTGAACAAAATTGTACAGGACTGTTTATTACAGTACGCCAGGCCCATTGAAGGCGCTGTTTATTGGGTCATTGTGGTTTTATATTTTATTAGTTTAGGTGTAGGACCCCATCATTTACCACACTTGCCCCCTAAAATAGGAAAACATTTTAAACAATGTCCAAATTGGCTGCAATTTGTGTACAGGACCAGGTTTTTTTTAAGGTTTGATTTGGGTGACCGCTAAGTAGTTTTAAGAGACCGCAAGTGTTTCATTTAAATACCAAAAAATAGCCATATTTGCTTAAACGAATTATTTATTAGGCTACTGGCAAATTTTTGGAAACCGCTGGAGAAATTTGGTGGACCGTTTCGGTCCCCCAAAACACCTTAAAAAAAACACTGTTACAGGACAATTAATTTTGACATTTCCTGAAGTAGACATATTTTGATTTGACTCAGGTTTTAGATAAATTTTATTTTATAGTACGTTTGGGCGTCAATTGTTGTGTTTTATCCTAAGGACCCAACATCTACCCACCAGTCGCCTAAAATGGATTTTTAAACAATGTCTGAGTTAAAGGAAATTTGAACAATTCATAGAATATGCTATTTTGAGTCATTGATTGTTGTGTTTTACTCTGTAGCTCCAACATTTACCCAACCAGCCCCCTAAAATCCTTAAACAATGTCCTAATTGAATGCATTTTGGACAGTTTATAAAACCTGCTATTCTGAGAAAGTTAAATGTTATAAGCTTCTTTATTTTTGAAAATTAGACTCTAGAAAACAATCTTTAAGTGGTCTCCAACCATTTTAAAAAGGAACCTCAATTTAACAGAAAATGAAATCATCATTTACATTTTTTTCATCCATGAGGTTGTTTTACATAGACTTTAGTTGCAACTATTGGGTTCATGATTATTGCACCACAATGATTTATTTGTGACATTAGGTAACAAGCTGTACTGCAAAACGTGAGCAAAGGTTGCAAACTAGAGCGAAAAAGTATCATTATAGGTCCCCTTCCCTAAAGGGGACACATTGATTTTACTCAAATTTGTTTTTTTCTTTTGTTTTGGCAGTTAGGGGGTTGTTAACAGCCCTATGAAATCAGAAGCGTTAGGAGTTGTTGCTCAAAACACCTCTAGTGGTAAAATTTTTAAACATTGGTGGATTGGGCTCAAACTTTACAGTACTATTGATTAAGTCATTGTGGTTTCATATTTTTTTTAGTTTGTGTGTCGAACCACATTAGTTACCCTACCAAGTTGGACAGCTTATAGAAATTACCATTCATAGGAGCTGTTTGTTGTGTTTTACTCTATAGCTCCAACATTTACCCCACCAGCCACCTAAAATAAATGAATTTTTAAAAACTTTAGAATTAAATGAGATTGAAAGTTGTAGCTTGTAAAATTTGCTGTTCATAGCTGTCTATTTTTTGTTTTGCCCCATTATGCCACTACTTACTCCTTCTTTTCTTCAAAAAAGAATTGTAAAAACGACATACTTTAAACAATATCTGGGTGAATCTGGTTTGTATAGTTTTTATTATACATAGTATTATTATTTAAGCCCAGTGCCGATCACTGTTTTTGCCCTACAACATCCGACTTTCTCATGGTTATCTCTTGAAATGCAATGTTTTCAACTTTGCATGTGTGGGGACCATGAGTTTCTGCCTGCAGTAACAACTAAGGTTACAAAAGATAAATGTGGGCTAATATAGGACCCAATATAAAAACAGCATAGGAAACATATTCATGTTTTAAAATAGGTTATAGTGTATGTGCAATGACAAAATGTGCTAAGCCACCCTAATAGTTTTTTTGGCAATAAATCAAAATGGTAAAAATTTTATTAAATGACTTATAGTGTCCCTAAAAAAAGTTTATGTGTCGCGACCCACAGGTTGGAGACCATTGCATTAGGCAAAACCATTATTGGAGAACACAAATGACTGCATGCCATTGAAAATCATGTCAAATGGTTTGTCCACAGCTGCATGCAATGGTATACATTTTGTGAACACAAAGTTAATTGAAGAACAGTTTTTTAAATAACCTTTGTGGCAAAATTGCTTCTCAACTCGTCAGTGTTTGTAATGTAGTCTGGGTTTTGCAGGTAAAGTTGTTCAACATATAAAATGTAAATACATTGGAGAACCTTTCTAGTTCAGCAAAATATTGATCGCCATGTTTTAACTTATAGTTTGAAACTTAAAAATCATATAGCATTGATTGCTTGCATGAATAGTTTATTTTTAATCACTGAAAAACTGCCCAGTAACATGTAGGTTTATGTGTAAAGCAGCAGTCTTTTTATCACCCATGTGAAATTGTCAACATGCTAATCACTTCAATTTTATGAAACATGTGGGCCATAAACTTATTGGTGTCTTTGAAATTTAATGGTTTGGAAGCGTGTATGTTAATTGCTGGACAAACATGGTCGTAATTTTTAAAAAGTTTCTCTTTTTTGACAACACAGGAAATAATAAAAAAACTGTATTAGAAAGAAAGAGATGAATAAAAACAATGTATACCCTTTTGTTTTTGACAGAGGTTATTTTAATGTCATTACTACTGGTAATATGACACTACAAATCAATTAGTTCAACTGTTTTTGGGTACATGTTGGTCATAGTTTATCTGTTATAGTCATGGAAGGGGACCCATATTGATTTTACTCAAATTGTTTTTGTTTATTTCTTTGTTTTTCTTCCCAAAGTTTGTCCGACTCGTTTTTCCATCAAATGTTTGATGGATTTGGATGAAATTTACACAGATGGTAGATATAGTTATGTAGATATGCATCCCACTTTGTTTTTGTTGACAACCCCAGTATTTACTCCGCTAGCCCCCTAAAATGGGTTATTTTCTTCCCAAAGTTTGTCCGACTCGTTTTTCCATCAAATGTTTGATGGATTTGGATGAAATTTACACAGATGGTAGATATAGTTATGTAGATGTGCATCCCACTTTGTTTTGTTGATAACCCTAGTATTTACCCCGCTAGCCCCCTAAAATGGGTATTTTTCTTCCCAGAGTTTGTCCGACTCGTTTTTCTATTAAATGTTTGATGGATGTGGCTAAAACTTATACAGATGGTAGATAAAGTTATGTAGATGTGCATCCCACTTTCTTTGTTCAAATAACCCTAGTATTTACCCTGCTAGCCCCCTAAAATGGGTGAGCTTGTAAACAGTGTCAGAATTGGCTGAAATTTGGATAGCTTGTAGAGTATGCCATTTATAGTTGTCAATTGTTGTGTTCAACCCTGTAGCCCTAACATTTACCCCACAACCCAAAGTGTAAAACGTATTTGTATGTTACTGGACACCACAAACGAAAGATTTATGTTGCTCAATTGTGTACAAGCAGTTGTATGTTACTCGTTTGTGACTTCGTGGATTGTTTGGTGAACGTTTTTGTGCCATGGCAGTTAGGGGGTTGTTGCCCTATGACATCAGAAACAACAACGGTTGTTGCTCAAAACACCTCTAGTGGTCGACATTTTAAACATTAGCGGATTTGGCTGAAATTTTGCAGTACTATTGATTGAGTCATTGAGGTTTCCTATTTTTTAGTTTACAAGTGTGTCGGACCCCATTAGTTACCCTACTAGCCCCTTAAAATGGGTCAGTTTTTTGAACAGTGTCGGGATTGGATAAAATTTGGGTAGTATGTGGACTATGCTATTTGTAGGTTTCAATTGATGTGTTTTACCTTGTAGCCCCAACATTTACTCAACTAGCCCCCTAAAATAAATGAACTTTTAAAAAACGTCCTAATTATATGAAATTTTGCAAAGTTTATTAAACATACTAAGTCCTCAAATGTTATGTTTTGCCCTGTAGCACCACAACTTAACCAACTAATTCCTAAAATAGGTGACCCTTTTCACAATGTTCGAATTGAATGAAAACCGGACAGCTTGTAGAATTTGCTATTTATTTTTGTGTTACCCCATTATGCCACTACTTACTCCTTCGTTTCTTTGAAAAGGACTGTTAAATAGGACATACTTCAAACAATATCTGGGGTGAATCTAAATTTATATAGTTTGTACTCTACATAGTATTATTATTTAAGCCCAGTGTCGATCACTGCGTTTTACCTTACAACGCTAAACGTTCACATGGTTATCTCTTGAAATGCATTATCTACAACTTTGCATGTGTGGGGACCCATGAGTTTCAGCTTGCAGAAACAACTAAGGTTATAAAAGACAGTAGATGGTATGGGAACCAATATAAAATAAGCATAGGAAATATATCAATGTTTTAAAATAGGTTATAGTGTATATCCAAGGGCAATATGTGCTAAGCCACCCTTCTAGTTCTTTTTTTTTTTTTTCAGGCACTTACAAGTCAGAGAAAGGTAAAAGAAATAAAACAAACCCTAAATATTGATAATTGTGAAACATTAGTTCCCTCTGTTCGTGACAATATTTCCTGGGAATTAAGTAGCACGTATTTTTCCATGGCTAAAAGAATACAAGACAATGCCCCAATTGGGTTAAAAACACCTGATGAAATTGAGCGACAGGTATTTGTTAATATTATATGTTTAAACAGATATAAAGCATCCTATTTTATTCAACAGATTGTGGACCTAATGAATAAATCATTGAAACATTGTAGTGATATCTGGAAGAAAACTCAAAAAACTGATTTAACAGTGCTTCGATGTGGGGAAATTCATGCAAGGCTTGCTTCTTTACATCACAACTCCTTTCAGAAATCTGTATTAGAAGTTATTTTAATTGATTAAATTGATGTTTGTTTGTTTTTCAACAAGAAGCAAACAAGCGAGTATATTTGCATAAAACATGACATTTCGACCACAACTTGTGTCATTTTCAAATGAATGAATTTACAAGCAAGCAGCGTAAAAAAGGCGAAAAAGAAGCGCGGAAGGCAGGTAAAAGCATGAAGATAATGACGATAAAAAGTAATGTGTTAAAAAGGTACAAGGGGGTCGAATTTTGATCTACATTTAGCTCGGGGCTGTGTTCCTGAATGTTGAGCGATTTCAAAATCAGCAGCCGAGTAAAATCTTTTGACGAAGCCAGAACATCGGGGTTGTGGAAATCCACCTTGTGCGTTGGATTGCTCTTCAAATGGGCACACACGGTCGATTTGACGTCCACTTGGTGTTCCATTATCCTGGTGCATAGGTTACACCGGGTTTGACCGACGTAGTTGCACCGCACGAGCATTTTAGGCGATAGACAACGCCCGACTGCAACAGTTGAGGTTGTCTATCCTTAACATGAAAATTAGATTTTAATTTTTGTGTTACATGCGCAAGGCGTAGACGTACTTTGTCTTGGGAAAAACGCATAACATGCCTCGTAATTCATGTCGTGCGTAATGGGAAACAGGGCCAAGAATCGCTCAACTAAATGTAGATCAAAATTCGAAAATAATCAAAATTTGCTGCTTGCTTGTAAATTCATTCATTTGAGAATGACACAAGTTGTTGTCGAAATGTCATGTTTTATGCAAATATGCTGGCTTGTTTGTTTCTTGTAAGAATCTTAAAAACCGTGAATTGTGTACCTTTGTTTTTCAAAATTTGCTATAATCCGTGCTGTACTTAAAGAATTATAATTGGCTGTGTTTTAGACTGATTTTGGAAAAAGACGACATCTAAAAGCCCTGGGAGAAAATCATTACAACAAAGCATGCACGTTTTATCTGCAAGTACTTAACAAACACCCAACAGCCTTGTTGCGAGTAGAGATTGAAAGAGTTGCTTTACAGGAACAATTTATTACAAGTAATTTTAATAGTTTTTTTTTTAATAGAGGTTTGTCAACCTTGTTATTGTTTTCAGGCATATCTTCAACAAGTAGAAAGTTGAAGGCAATTTCTGATGGATTTAAGTATCTTTTGCCATGTGTTAAACCACTAAACATAATAATACAGACACTCAAAGTATGTATCAAAAGTTTGTTTCTGGGTGTTTAGAATAAAAAACAACTAACATTTCGGTGCTCTCAGGAAACAGTTTTATGCAGCAAGGTGAATGATGATTCAAATTTTAAGACCGCACAAACCTGGCAGAAGTCATCAGTTCCTAAAAACAATCTTCAAAAACCTGGTCCTGAGTGTATGGAGGAATGGTGCAAACTGTCAGGAATATTAAACCAAATCACTCTGTCTCTTTTACTCTATTTTTTAAAAGCAATGCAAGCACCTGTGAATTCGTTGTCAGCAAAGAAGTAAGTATATTTATGGGTCCCCTTCCCTGAAGGGGACACATATTGATTTTACTCAAATTGTTTTTGTTTGTTTTTCTTTTGTTTTCTTCTTTTTTTTTCTTTTTTTTTCTTCCCAAAGTTTGTCCGACGCGTTTTTCCATCAAATGTTTGATGGATTTGGCTGAAATTTACACAGCTGGTAGATATAGTTATGTAGATATGCATCCCACTTTGTTTTTGTTGATAACCCCAGTATTTACTCCGCTAGCCCCCTAAAATGGGTTATTTCCTTCCCAAAGTTTGTCCGACTCGTTTTTCCATCAAATGTTTGATGGATTTGGATGAAATTTACACAGATGGTAGATATAGTTATGTAGATGTGCATCCCACTTTGTTTTTGTTGATAACCCCAGTATTTACCCCGCTAGCCCTCTAAAATGGGTATTTTTCTTCCCAAAGTTTGTCCGATGTGTTTCTCTATCAAATGTTTGATGGATGTGGCTGAAACTTATACAGATGGTAGATAAAGTTATGTAGATGTGCATCCCACTTTGTTTTCCGGATAACCCTAGTATTTACCCCGCTAGCCCCCTAAAATGGGTGAGTTTGTTAACAGTGTCAGAATTGGCTGAAATTTGGATAGCTTGTAGAGTATGCCATTTATAGTTGTCAATTGTTGTGTTCAACCCTGTAGCCCTAACATTTACCCCACAAGCCCCCAAAGTGTAAAACGTATTTGTATGTTACTGGACACCACAAACGAAAGATTTCTGTTGCTCAATAGTGTTACAAGGGCAAGCAGTTGTATGTTACTCGTTTGTGACTTTGTGGATTGCTTGGTGAACGTTTTTGTGCCATGGCAGTTAGGGGGTTGTTGCCCTATGACGTCAGAAACATTAACGGTTTTGTGCTAAAAACACCTCAAGTGGTCGACATTTTAAACGTTGGCGGATTTGGCTGAAATTTTGCAGTACTATTGATTGAGTCATTGAGGTATTCTATTTTTTTAGTTTGTGTGTCGGACCCCATTAGTTACCCTAATAGCCCCCTAAAATGGGTCAGTTTTTTTAAACAGTGTCGGGATTGGATAAAATTTGGGTAGTATGTGGACTATGCTATTTGTAGGTTTCAATTGATGTGTTTTACCTTGTAGCCCCAACATTTACTTAACTAGCCCCCTAAAATATATGAAATTTTGCAAAGTTTATTAAACGTACTAAGTCCTCAAATGTTATGTTTTGCCCTGTAGCACCACAACTTAACCAACTAATTCCTAAAATAGGTGACCCTTTTCACAATGTTCGAATTGAATGAAAACCGGACAGCTTGTAGAATTTGCTATTTATTTTTTGTTTTACCCTATTATGCCACTACTTACTCCTTCGTTTCTTTGAAAAGGAACATTAAATAGGACATACTTCAAACAATATCTGGGGTGAATCTTAATTTATATAGTTTGTACTCTACATACTATTATTATTTAGGCCCAGTGTCGATCACTGCGTTTTACTTTACAACACTAAACGTTCACATGGTTATCTCTTGAAATGCATTATCTACAACTTTGCATGTGTGGGGACCCATGAGTTTCTGCTTGCAGAAACAACTAAGGTTATAAAAGACAGTAGATGGTATGGGACCCAATGTTTTAAAATAGGTTATAGTGTATATGCAAGGGCAATATGTGCTAAGCCACCCTTCTAGTTTGTTGTTAAAACAGACGATGTGTTTTGTTTGTTTGAAGTGTTGTTCATCATAAAATCAGTACTGTGGCCCACAACCCATGTTTAATAGACTACAAATATATTGTACATTTTATACGGGTATACTAACTTTTCACCCTTTACCTTAAAATTTGTATGGTCACATGACACATAGTTCATTGGTGGGTGCTTTGTTGGTTTGGGCTAAGTATCTTAAAGCATTATGTAACTTTTCATTAGATTCACCCCTTTTTCATTTCTTCACTTCATAATATTTGTTTGTGGTTTAAAAGTATTTTCTGTTAAAAAGTGCTGAAATTTTAAATGTTTGTTTATGGGGTCTTGCATATTATTTAAAATTTTATCTTCCCAGTAACTAACCTAGCCATGAGTATACTATGCATGTAACCCCCTAAAATGGCTGAAATTATTTGTTAAAATCGCGGATGCAGTGCAGCTTTTTCAGCATGTCGAAACCCACAAAAATAAGTCCCCTTCCCTGAAGGGTCGCATCTTCATTAGACTCAGTTTTTTTTCTCCGGTGAAGTTTGTCCATGTACTTTTGGCATGAAATCTTAATAGATTTGGATAAAACTTTTACAGATGGTAGATATGGTCATGGAGATGTGCCAATTGCTATGTTTGACAAAATAACACCAGTATTTACCCCGCTAGGCCCTAAAGTTTATGTTGCTGGGCAACACAAACCAAAGGTTTCTATGGTGGAATTGTGTAAAGGCAATAGAACATATGTTACCATGTTTGTGCATTGATTTGTGGACGTTTTTGCGCCGTGAAAACAGGCTTATTACGTTAGAAGCATTAACAAATGCAGTTCAAAACACCCTTATGAGTCAGAATTTTAAACATTGCCAAAATTGGATAAAATTGTTTTTGTCTACCTAATTTAGAATGATTTTAATTATTTAAGCAGAATATTCATTATAAGTACCCTTCCTTGAAGGGGACACATTTTGTTTTTGTCCTTTTTTTTTCTTTTTTTTTTCTTTTTCTGTCTAACGCTGGGTTGCTCCATGTGTTGGGCCAAAAAAGAGTGTTTCAAACTTGTTCAAATTTACGCACATGCAAATTAATACACAACCTTTGGGCTGATTCTTTCTACTAATTTGTTCTCAAGAGTAAAAAAATATTCGTACCATTTTTACCATAACCAATTCTCCTGTACATGTGTGTGGGCACGCATTCGTTAAGCAAAAACGATCATGTTAGTAGATCAAATGGTGTGTATAGTAAATAGTTAAATAGAATATAGATAAGGAACAATAAAGTTAAAGTACATTGGAAAGCCAGTTTTTTTTCTAATTTCATTTTACTTCTTCATTTGCAATAGTATTTATTTGTTATTTTTTTATTTAGACCACATATTTCCCCACAGCGTACAAACATATATACTTCGTGTAAAGACATTTACGCCAGAACTCTGCGATGTAACGCGATCATCATCAACGGAAATATGAACGAACTACTTTTGAAAAAAATGGACAATATACAAGAGATCATTCAAGATCTGGAAAAACAAAACATTTGTCAGTTTTGTGTTTAACTTATCATTAGCGCTATGTAAAAAGGATTGAAGTTCTGTTGTTTTAAGTACAATGTGACGCAAAAGAATTACATCAGAAAAACCCATACTTGCAAGCCGTGTAAACAAACCTTTTTAGTGCATCAATTTGCTTGCGTGGATCCTAATTAAATAGGTTGAAAAATTACGGTAGATTAATGAGAACCGCATGGACTTTTTCCCAATATTCACGTTTCTTGCGTTTTTGTATGTAGGTATGGAGAAACCGAGGTTATAATTCTGTATTCTAAAAAAAAATTGGTTTAAGTATGCTGGGAATTCTACGCTAAATAGTGACCCGAATAAGATTTTGTGTTAAAATTGGGCGTTTCGACTTTCTGCGGTGAAGCATTTGTAATGCAAGCGACCATCAAGTCGTAGATGCAAAAGAACATTGCTTCAGAGTCCAGGTCCAAACTTTTCTCAAACGCGCAACACTAGAGTTATGAAAGGCAATTTATCACCGTTACCGTGCAATTTTTATAGTTGTCTGAAGTGTCAGTCAGATGCAAGCAAGTGTTGATAGCAAGCAACAACGCCCTTCCACACGTGTAAGATTGAAGTGTTTGTTATCTTTGCTTACTCATAGTGATCTGTTGAACAACTAAGTTAATTTAATTGAGGCAAAACAGCATTGACAATTTATAGTGGGTTAAAAGGCATACTTTGCATAGCCTACGCCCCTCTGATGAACAACGAAGTTTTTTTCTGCTGTAGTCTAATTTAACGTCGCTTGAAATTTCAGACAGTGCTTCGGTAACTTGTGCACCGATTCTGCAAAAAAAATAGTTTTAATTTATTTTTATGTATTGTAAACCTTAATGCAAACACGGACAGTGTTGGTCATAGCCTACTTATGTATTGTAGCCTAAACTTAATCATACTTAAATTTTCTAATTAATGAGGTCATTTTTTGTGAAAAAAAATGCAACAACGGACAGTGTTGGTCATAGCTTTCAGGTGTATAACAAGTTACTGTCATTAAACAAAGTATACATCGAATTGTAATTAAAGCACATTTAAATTGCATTTAAAGGTGGTGTTACTTCATACGATAACGACGCGCACGTCACGTCAATTACCAGCATGACGAAATTACATACACGCATCCAAAACTCCACATGCTTGTATGTAAAACGCATGAATGCTAGCCAACACCTTATGTGGCTTTACATAATATAAAGTGGGTATTTTTTTCAGTGTAGCCTACATTCAAACGTAAGCGTTGAGTGTTAACGCGCACACTTAGCGTTAAATCCGCAAAGTACAGGTTTTAGTAAATCGTAACTTGCATAGCCTATACACTAATTGTTTCAAAGTATAGCAAAGAGTAGCCCAATGTGGTTGAAAAAAGTACGTTTCGGTCTGATAATAAGAAGTGCGTGGTTAAGGAATCGCAATCCGTCAGAATTTTGCTTTTTTATATGTACGACGACTTTATCTTGCAGCAGCAAAGGGTTGATGTGAGCATAACTCTAAGCAAGATTGCTGTGATAGATATATTTAGCTACTGCAGTGCAGCAAATAAAGACAAGCAAGAAAAGTTTAATTACCAAGACATGGGCTTCTGCAGTAAGGAAGGGAATGTGGGTTTTTGTAGTAATGGCATGCTGTTGTCACGTGAGGAACAGGTTTTTGTAATTTTGTGAAGTTCGTCGCAAATCCGCCACACGGGACGTGACTCAACGTTAAGTGTGACCTTATAAAAGCTCCCACTGTGAGATTCAGACAGACATTTCTTGGAGCAGACTTTGGCGAACGATGCTGGCCACCATGCAAAACTAGCTATCAGTGTGTTGGAGTAAGGATTGCGTATGTACCTGAACGACGTTGTAGTGGTTACTCTACAGAAGAAAAGGTACTAAATAGAATTGAAGTGACCAGGACAAAAGCTATTGTTAATAATAGCTACCCAACTGTATAAAGAGACAACTTAATGACGGAAGACGCCACTTTGTCTGACGACAAATAACAGCAAACCAGTCTTGACTCTTGAGGACTAAACTAAAATCGTAAGTTGTTGATAAAGACCTTATTCCGAATATTTGTTTGGTTGCTGAGGCTCATACCACGTAGCCTACTGTAGGTATTGGGTATAGGCCTATACCTAAATTAATCAGGCGTTATTGACCACACTTTTGGGGCGTGTATAGTTATGATTAAGTTACGAAATAGCGCATGCAAAGTATACTGATTTCTACAAGCACATGTTTGATCGAATAATGCCAACGTGCCTTTTACATACTGCCCGTAAAAATAGTGCAACAATGGATCGCTTAACTCCCCGTAATAATGAGCTAGAAAAAATGTAGCGGGACAAAACCAATAATAAATAACTTACTGCTTGGGGCGAAATCACAAAGTAGTACATGATATTTCGTTGGGATTGAGATACCAGGCGGTATGCAGTAGAGAAGATAGCATAAGCGCGACTGTTTTGAAAAAGTGTATACAACTAAAATAAAAGTGGTTGAAATTCGTTGAGTACAGACTAGTTTACCGATTTTTGTAGTTTTGGCATATCACGACGTTTTGGCTGTAACATGACAAACGAAAACGATTGACGTAAATCTTACCGGAAATTAACCTGACAGCGAATAGACGACATAATTAATATTGGATTCGCAATCGATTTTGGAACTTATTACCGCCAGCTGCACAGCAAGTCATGCGACGTTAGTACATGACTTAAGTAAATCAACAGATTATGAATAACGGATTTATTTGCCTGCCAATTTTTGTGTGTAGATGACTTAACAGTCGGCGAAAACAAATTAATCAATGGTAACTACTTCACCAAACATTGACAAAATGCAGTTGGTGTGTAAAAGATTGATTTTGCATCGTTGGTATTTTGTTCGCATGACAAACCTGATAATTCCAGAACTAAACTGGAGTTAATATAATTTGTAGTTTGGGTCCGTAGGAAAAACACAACACTTGTGAAAGTGCTAAAAAAGTCTGTTGTTTTGAGCATTAGCTGTAATAGTAACTTTGCCGAACCTTGACCACATAGTTGTCATTTTAAAATCAATGCGCATGATTACGTTTTTGTTTGTTTAAGGTTTTGTAATCCAAATGATTTATGCAAAACCTTTCTTTCAGATTTCTTGGTTTTATCAAACGTCCATACTAAAGTTAGTGAATGCGGGTTAGTTTACGACAAAAGAAACTCAAGGTGGAAGTTTATCAGAGCATCAAGTTACAAGTTTTGTTTTAAAAACTATTTGTGTTGCAATGAATAACTGTGATAATATGTGTATAACACAAGAACATGGAAAGACAAACTTTGCGAAAACTTTCTCCAAACTTGAATCTCCTTTGAGGATCAGGCGGGGAGTTGGCAGTAGCTGGACGTTTTATAATTTTTTTCAACTAACACACTTTTGCAACGTCATGGAAAGTGATTCATCGCCAAACAAGCTTTTTATACCGAGATTAAGCCGAAAAGTATTAATTACCCTTTGCGTTGTACTGTGCGCACTGGTTACTCAAGGGGAACCTCAGTTTAGCAGACGATATGGGCCACCAGTTCAACGTCAGTTTCAGTCCGACCTCAGTGCATTGTTTAACGACAACAGATCAAATCCAACAGCGTCCGCAAAGGTAAGATAAAAGAAATTGTATAATTGATTGTCGTCTCATTGATATATTACATGAAAGGAATATCTTGACAAATTTGGATGGGTAGAGCCGCCGGATTGGACAGCTGTCTCGCCCAGGTTTAATGAATCTATACTAGAGGAGGAGTCGTTAGGGGCCTTAAACCAACCTCATGAAAGAACACAAAATGCCGACAATGATACAAGAATTGAGTTTCTGGTGAAAGAACGTTTTGCAGTTCTATCTGAACAGAAGTTTGAAGAGGCGTTAAAAAATTTTCAACAATCGAATGGTCTAATTGTAACTGGTCGCTTAGATGAACCTACGATTTTTGTCATGACCCAGCCAAGGTAACGTTCAATCCTGCAAGCTACTAAAATTTTCACACAGCTACAAATAACTCAATCGTTGTGCAGATGTGGTGTTCCTGATCAGACCGCTTTATCACCAACAAACATGTCTAAAAATGCCATCAACAAAACGAGTTCTCTAAACGATGACATAGTAAGTGGATTTTCTTCAGGAGATGAAGGCGTGGCAATTACAAGCGATAATTTAAACTCAAGTGACTCGAGAAAGCGAAGGTCTATAGCCGATGATCAGATTGATTTCACGTATGAAGAGTATTATGACGAATATGGAATGCCTCTCATGTCGAATATTCAGGAAGCAACTGAAAATGCGAAAGCTGAATCTGTACTGGCTAACTTTGTCACCGAAGATGTAATCTCAGAGGCAGTTTTATCACATTCAACAAGGTCAGTTAAATACTTCAAATTTATTTAATCAATGTAGGATATGATTCGTAACTATACAAGAATACTGAATCATTGATGATAATTTTCTAGAGATGTTTTGATGTGCGTTAATGCGCATTCTACAGGTGGGTTTGGCAGACACGATTACATGTCTCGCACGTGTATGCATTTGACAATTTAAACCTGAAATACGATGCACTTGTTGTGAATTAATGTCATAAAATAAAAAAAACTTTGGTGTGGGCAAAATTCGATGTTATTTCGTACCTTGTTTACAACAATTAGGCACGATTTACGCTTCGTGTATAAACTTTTGTGACATTTTTATTAGGGCTGAAAGCCTCGAGTCAATTTTGGAAGCCCTTCGAACGGAAAAGGATGCCCAAAAGCAAACGTCGGTGACAAAACAACGTACTGTTTACCGCCAACCCGGCCTTCCATCACGCATAATAATGAACGCAAGGGATAACAAGCGAAAGCGAAAAAAACGTTCTTTGTTGTATACGATTTTTCAAAGAAATGGCTGGGGTATGGCCTTTACCAAAAAAACCATAACTTGGAGATTAGTAAGTTTTTGAATTATTAACCGGTAAACAAGAACTTGACCTAAAACAAAAACAACTTAAAATTTGTAGGTAAAGGAATGGCCAACTATGAACCCGTCCATGAGTGCTAATGAAGTATGGTTTACAGTTAAACTTGGATTTCGCATGTGGAGTGAAATTTTACCGAGAAACTTTTTGGAAGACAATACGTCACCAATCATTGACGTAGACATATTAATCGGATTTGGCTCAAGTAAGATTCGATACCTAATTAAACATTTTCAAAATGCTACTGTTATCTTAGTTGGTTTATATAGTTTTCCCTGTGCCCAAGTTTACGTAGTTTCTCTGATAGTGGAATTCGCCCGCGGCTTGCTATATCTATTTTGTGAAGCGTCGGTGCTCACACATCACAAATGACCTGCTATGGGGATGTCGCGTTTAGTTCTCCTCTATTATTAGCAACGGAAGATCTGTGTGTTTCCGTTGTCAATCATTGCCAATTTACTGTGACAATTACCACTTCCCAGTGCCGATCAGGCGGAAAGAAATACTCAAGTAATAGGCTGATAAACTTAACAACAAAAATATAGTGACATTGACCGATATCATTTTTATGCTGTTAACCAGCGTATGTCAAGACGTTTCTTCATTGGCACAGGGATCTAATTGCCTCGGGCGCAATGACCAGAGACTAAAAGACAATAAATTTGCAACAAAGTTTCACTATTAACTTTGTGCTAACTGAGTAAATAACAAATCACTTTTCATACATTTTTTTATCAGAAAGGCACAATCGGTGTCCTGTTGAGTTTAGAAAAGGACCCTTCATGCAAGAATATGCACATGCTTGGCCACTTCCGAAAGCCGAAGTTCATTTCAATGACGTCCAGCCGTTTGTACCTGTTAGTTGGGAACCGGGAACACAACACGGTATTCGACGGTCAGCACAGTATCCCATAAGTTTGCTTAAGGTTCGCCAAATAAGTAGTAAACAATACGCAAAATGTGATCAACGCAATACCGCAATTTCAGGTTGCAATTCACGAAATCGGCCATACACTGGGCCTTCCACACAGCGAAAATCGAGTTTCTGTGATGAACCCTTATTACAAGCCGTTCAAGAGCAAAGACGCAGTGGAGCTTGGCCCGTCAGACCGGCAAAGCATCAAACATATTTACGGTAATAAAGGGAAACTTGAGATACATTACCCAAAAGTAGGCTAAGCCATGTACGGGCTTGCACAAACCATCGTTACAAAACCATGCGCTCAAAAGTACAGTCGAATGATATACCGCATGAATGTAATTTGGTCCGCTTGCGTGCGAACAAACCATATAGCATGTTTCCTGTATTTGAGAGCGCAAGCAATATTCTACATAGAAGGAAAACACCCGTATCCACCTGTTGACAACTATCGACAATCGCTGCACAGAAACTTACGTCGCACCAAAATTATAGCAATTTGATCAACCACACCCACCGTTTATATGTCGTCCAGGTCAACCAGTCGAATAAATTGTTCCATGCAAAGTTACTTTGAAGCCCTACGTGACATTAAAAGGGGGAACAGCTGTCTGCTGGAAATGGTAATAAACCTGTATCGTTATTTGACATTATGTTCGTTTCAGGGGCTTGTGAGATTTCGTTTGATGCTGTATTTGATTGGGTACGACAGGTTCGCACACAAGATGGCGTCCTACGATGGAAGTTTAACACCTACTTTTTCCGAAAGTCGTGGTACTGGCTTTATGATAACAGGTGAGTTTCATCAAACTGGTAACAAGTTTTGTCTTAAACAGACGCTTGAACGCATTTCTGATCAAAAATTTTGTCTATAGATCAAACCATCCTAGATATGGCGACCCAAAACTAATAAGTCAATATTGGCCTGGTGTCATGGAACCATCGGCATCCCAGCAGAAGCTTGACGGAGTGGTTCACGTTAGGGAGTGGGGCACACCTCATGGCCCAACTTTTTTCTTTAAAGGTAATATTTTTTTTTACTTTTATTTGAATAGTCGTTTTGGGTACAACATTTAATCTGTAATTTTCCTTAAGTGAAACTTAAACAAAATGTAAGGCATACTTCATGCATTCATTGCAGGCTGCATAATTCATAGTTATATATTGTGTTGTTTTGTTCTTCTGTATTTTTCTGTCCCACGCCGGTTTGTTTTACACCTTAGCTTTAAACTTTTTAAATCTAGACACGATATAGCCCGGGGGAGATCGAGGATGGTTGGGATGTTTTTTTGAAATATTTTTAAAACTACCTACAAATTCTAGTCTGCGCTCTCAATCTTTTGCCGAAAAAAGGTTGTTTAATCCGTCCAAACAAAACACATGTAGGGGTTAATTAATAAGCTTAGCTCAAACGAAACAACTCTCAATTATCTGGAGTTGCCCCGGTACCGGGGACAGGCACTGGTATTTTTCGGACAATATGCTGTCGCAAGTGTTTTGTGTTCGGTAAGTTAGAATTTCACATTACTTACACTTTATCTGACAGGGTTGGTGAATATTCAATTTAGTTGTCATTATATCTGTGAAAGTTCTTGTTGGACAACTGCTTATTAGAACAGCCTGCTTGATTCTATCCAAGTCTTGCTACCAAACATTTAACGTAGCCTAGTTTGTCGATTAATTACCGTCTACAGTCTACACCAGGGGTGGCCAACCTTCTACATACCATTGGCCAACTTTTTAACATGCTGTGTTGGATGCGCCATAAATGTCTCATAACCCAACCTTCCATGACTACTTCTTGTATATAGAGAGAAAGAGAAAGAAACAACTTTTGCATGAGAAGGATAGTAATAAGAATGTTGTGCATGAATATATATATATAATTAATAGAGCTGGCTTACTTTATTTATTTATTAGTTTATTAATTTGATTTTCATGATTATCAAAAGAAGGCAATGCACCCTTTCTAATCATGCAATGCGCCACGTTTGGCGCATGCGCCATAGGTTGGCCACCACTGGTCTACACTTCAGAACAGTGGTTCTCAACTCGTTTCAGGTCATGGACCACCAGTCCAACCAAATAAATATCGTGGACCAGTCCATTGTTAAGTAATGACAAAAAAGCATCCACAACAAGCATGTTGGCTTGAAATGTATTACATAATTTTATTTTAAGGAGAGATAACAGATAACAACAAATGACGAGTAACTTGGGTAAGCTTTTTTCGTACTGAACATTCTATAAATTATATCCAACTAGCCTACTTCCGATTTAACACAAATCATAATTAACGTCCTGTGGACCACCCAAAAAGTCATCATGGACCAGTTGAGAACCACTGCTTTAGAAACATTGAGATTTTGCTTAAAAGTTCGGCGACTGATGTATCAGCTTTTTACGATACGGCGTCATAAAAGTCGAAGCAAAGAACATGGACAAATTAATCACATCGTGCTAAACAAATCACTTAAAACTAAATTTACCAATCTCTACATAATCTGCACATTTTTTTAAATTGGCACTCGGCAACATATGTGCGATAAAAATGTCGGCACACGATTTGTAACAAAAATATCACCGAAGGCAGGGGTGTCAAACTCGTGGTTCGGGGGCCACATTGCAGTTTAGTTTTATACACTTAAACAACCTTTTCGCTACTACGGCCGCATCGCAGATCCTTATTTCCCCAACAGCCGTCAATTACCTGCTGGTTCAGTTTTACTTGTTGAACTGTGAAGATCAGTTTTACTTGTTTATTACGTCTATGTTTATTACGTA
The DNA here is from genome assembly GCF_965637545.1 of Phallusia mammillata. Lineage (NCBI taxonomy): Eukaryota > Metazoa > Chordata > Ascidiacea > Phlebobranchia > Ascidiidae > Phallusia > Phallusia mammillata. The sequence continues at coordinate 11,788,913 of NC_137255.1, forward strand.
TATTGTGACGTTTATGGTACCTGTTTCTCGCATTGTTTGCACACAATAGGCGTTCAAAAAGTCTGACGCATATGACTGCTAGGCTGTTAATACTCTTTTCAGGGTCACAAAATCTGTTTAGAGAAGTTTAAAAATCAAAATTGTTGGCAACTGAGTTTTAATTGCGTCACGGCCGCCAGCACATATATTTTAATGAACATGTTCACGGCCTCACAAATATCTGACAAAATAATACAATTGTTGTTGAGTGTTTGTACCGTTGGTCAGGGGTGTCAAAATCGCGGCCCGCGAGCCGCATGCGGCCCTTTGCCTGGTTTTATGCGGCTCTTACGTTGTTTAGGAAGTTTGGGGCCACTGCGGATTTTTTGGTTAGTTTGTGGCTATGACGTTTTGCTTTTAAACAAACTTACTATCGGTCTGGCCACAAACCTTGCCTTAAAACTGCAACCTTATTAAGGCAAATGTCTTGATTATGATGGCACATATTCAATTGTTGAACAATGAATGATTACTCATTGTTTCGTACAATGCAAATAAGACACAAAGCAACAGCAATATTTACAACAACGTGTTCCAAAATTAATAATGTTTCAATCCGTTGTTTTTCGGGTTATCACCAACGTTATTTTATGGGCAGTCTGTCTGTTGGTCGTGGGTTTGAGTTGAGCGATTGTTGTTGTTGAATGCATTAGTGACGTCGCAATGAATTTAGTTTCACCACCTTGCATTTTTGTAAAACTCGACGCCTACTTTGGGGCGTGCGCGTTAGATGAAAGTACCGCAAAGTTCAAAGCAGGGAAAATCTTTTAAGTAAACAATTTTTGTCAAGTTAGCCTTCAAAAAGGCAGAGAAAAAAAAGATTTCAGTACCTCACCAGACATGAATCTCACAGCCCGTTACTGATAGTAACAGAAAAAAAGGATATTTTAATTTGTATGTTTTTGTTTGTGGGATTCGTTAAAATGAGAGTTTGTGTGTAAGACAGTGCAAATCATCCATTGTTAAAAATAACTGGCCCGTGGTCTGTACAAGTCAAATTGTGTCATTATTATGTTTGTGTGCGACATTTAGAATAAATCTGGCTAATACAGGTCGCTCATGTTGGCCTATGTGTATAATGTGGCTCTTTGTGGTAACACAATAACAAATGTGGCTCTTAGGCATTGACCGGTTGGCCACCCCTGCTTTACGCAGTCAGGCCTTGCTCGGTCGCAACAATCGCGGGAGTCAGCACACAAATATTCTGCGAAACACTGTCGCTAAAGTCAGGCCAGTCAGACTTTTATTCGACCCCATTTTGTTGGCAGCAAAAATTTATTACTTCATCTTTTTCACGTTTGTGTACAGATGCTAAAAATACAATGCTTCATTTTGGTAAAAACTACAAATTGCCGGAATTAAAGCAATCATGAAACAAGTTGCTTGTACTGTTATGTCAGAATTGAACAAAATGACAAACAGTAACTGTTGCCACCACGTTTGAACAAAACCTAATTATGACCCAACAAACAAAATGGGTTAAAAACCTAGGATGTAACTTTGGGGTTCGACCAAAAGCTGAAGAATATCGTAGGGGTTCGGCTGTTATAAAAAGGTTAAGAACCACTGCTGTAGAGTATAGTAGACCATGAGATAGGCGTATTTTTATTGACAATGATAGTAAAATTGTCAAACCGGGAAGGTGGTAATGTCAAATATTGTCCAATACACGGATCGCCCAATACCAGGGCAGTCTACCTTCCACCTCCAGGCAACACCGTTCAGCCAATATACTCAGTTGGGAGGGAATAGGGGGTTGCGATGTTTTAAGTCTACTAGTAGTTTGTTGCATTTCTTGATAAAATGCTTTACATCCCAGTTAAAAAATTATTCACCCTTGTAATAAGTCGAACCGCATGTCATATGGGTTCGGGTTCACTTTGTTTTGTTTTTTTGAGTTCGGGTCCGTTTTTAAAACGCCCTATAGCTCGCGTATCTTCTTCAGTGCGCTGTTTTGAGAAATCATAAAATACAGGCTGCATTTTTTTACTATAGTTCGGTTCCGGTTTGGGGCCAACGCAAAACAAAATATATATTGTTCGACTCCGGTTCGGGTTTTTAGGAAATCGTAATTTGCGGTTCGGGTTCAATGAAATATACCGCTCAAACCGGTTCGCGAGTTCGGGTTCAGTTCCGGTTTGACTCCCTGCTTGTAATACACTGAATCTGTGGCCCTAACATGAGTAAGTAAAATAAGAAAAATGTAAATCCAATATTATTTTATGACAAAAAAACTCAGTGAAAACTATAACGTTAATTCACTTTCCATGCCAAAGAACCATTACCAACGATTTATCAACAACAAAATAAATTAAGTTGACACAAATAGAATATGGTAAACTTACGAGCTACATGCATATGAGATGCATGTTGTACCATGTACTGCACTCTCCAGTCAATGCGGGAAAATGTGAGCGTTTTTGCACAAAATGCTCGAATATGTGCAAGCGTAAATGTGCGCACATTTTTCCAAGATAAGGAAATAAAATTATCTGAAAATACTGCTAAAAAGCAGTAGTCATTCTGTATGATATTTTTCGGTGTTTAAGTCCTGCGACTTTGCTGCAAGGTTATTTAGCCCAGTGGTTCTCAACCGTCCGTCCGCGTCAACTTTCCTGCCGGTGCGCCAAATATCTTGCAATTTTATATCTCAATTGAAAAATTCAAAATTGGAAGGCTTGTCCATTGTTAAAAGAAATAGAACATCCAATTTGAAACTTATTTAGAATTTCTCACTTTCTGTCATTCGTAAAATATGTGTGTTTTAAGTCAACGCTCTACTTCGCCTTGCAGAAACTTCACAAGAACCGCGTTTAACACGTATGATATCAAACAGACAGCAGCAAACTTCTCATTAAATTCAATTTTTCATACTTCTTTTGAATTGCATATTTTTGTCGTAATTACATTTTGGGTTGATTTTGAAAGTCCACCGGTCCGCAAAATTTGTTTTGAAAGTTTGCCGGTCCGCAAACTTAAGGTTGAGAACCACTGATTTAGCCCACAGTATTTTAGTGCAGTGCAGTTAGTCTTGAGAATAGTATAAGACAAGGAGATTTCGTTATAAGGTTACTTATTGATTGCTTTTGAACTAAATAAATTCATTAAACGATACTTGAGTTGAGTTTATTTCGCCGGGTGTTAAAATAGTAGCAGCACAATTGCGCTAAAACATTCACCAACCCTCCAAGAATTCGCTGCGCAACGCTGTGACGTTGTAAACGAGGGCTTCGTTTATGTGTGTATTTTCCCGGGGCAGGCAACAAGGCCATCAAGAGGTTAGACCTACTATACCTGCTTGGCTGGGCTATAGCACGGCGGTTGGTTATGGCATGTCAACATACGTATTAAAAAAAAAACAATTAGGGATAAATTGTCGAATCTGTGCCAAATGTTGAGTATTTATCGATGCTTAGAAGCTTCATTCACATTTGGATAAAATTGGACTTAAACTTGCTGATGATGAAGGCAAAAATAACGTGGACAATGCTTGGGCTGAATTAAAAACAGTATTTCTTGCTTTTCACCGATATGTCTTTCTGAACATAAAAAAGATCACACCCTATTAATACTGTTGTCAAATTGCCTACGTTTGTGTAGAGACCTCCTACCTACACGTTTCTGCTTGTAGAAAAAATTATAGTGTGTTTAATGCCAGCGGGTTTAGCCTACGTAGGAACCCAATTGAAACGAGGCACGTTGTGCAGATCGGTTGTAAATATCAAAGAAATGATGTGGGCCTATATGTCGATAAACATTAAATAAGATGCGAATAAATCGGAAATACATCTTTTTATTCAAAAGAGGAAGCATATTTGTTAACAATAGCTACGTGCATTGAAATGGTTTTGCAGGTGACACATACATTGAATACGACAACAAAAACGACCGCGCTAAAATTTTCAACAAGTTCGGACAGCGATATCCACGGAGAATCGCCGATGACTTTCCAGGAATTCCCCACCCAATTGACACAGTGTTTTACAAATGGGACGAAGGACTTCTCTACTTTTTTAAAGGCAATTATGTATGTATCCTACCCAATTATACACACCGTATTTAACGAGTCTTTTTTTAATCTTGTGCAAATAGGGTTAAGGCTTAACTTAAGCTGGTTACTGTCGCATCTGAAAAATGTTTCTACCTATTTGTGGCTTTAAAATGCAAGCAGGAGAGTAAAATTAAAACACCACTAGGTATGTCTCATAAGACAGTTACGGGGTGACATTTCATTGTATTAAAATAAACAAAATCTCTAATGTAAAATCTGAGTCAACTCAACTTTTGTCCGTTTGTAGTCTAGTTAGCAGGTATTATTAAAGTAAGTAGGCTAGTCTGTGCTTGGCTAAACAGTGTGTTCTTAATTAAGAAAAACGTTGGTGAGAACATCCATCTGTCCAGGTTTGGGGTTAATCAAACGAAGTACGTTTAGGTTTACAGATTTCGGTGGAGCAGTAAGGCCCTCGAAGACATCTTAATAATTTCTGATGTTTTTCCTGGATGGGGAGGAGCTTCGCCTTTACCAGGTCACATCGACAGCACATACTACTCCTACAAAAAAAGGTCCTACTATTTCTTCAAAGGAATCTATTTCTGGAAAATGGCTGGGCCAACGGAAAAATATTTGAACATCGGAGTTGAGTTCAAACACAATGCGGTTGGCCCAAAACAAAAAATTTCCGACTACTGGAATGATTTGTGCGATGTCGAACCGACGGAACTAGTAATGACCTTACCATCTGGATAACAGTCTTTTGGATTAAGTATTGCAAGTCTCTCCCCCCCATTTGTTCGTGCCCATCGCCCGGGCTGGCATAACCGATGACTGAAAACCCATTGTGGCTGTTTTTTACTTGAGCGGTGTGTTGCTCTTCACAGGTTGCAATATTTCGTGACTTATATAGCCTTACTGACAGTAAGACGTCAAGAAAAACTCATCAGCGCTTAATCTGTGAACGGCTGGCTTTGCTGTATATATCGTTGAGACAACAGCTAATCGCAAAACACGCTTGCAAGCTGATTCAAGTTTTCCACTACCTCAGTGTTTTGATATTAAATTAACCTTACTTGCCATTGTTTTACACCAATGCTTGCAAAAATATAGCTCATTTAAGGTGGCTGAACACATGGCCTACATTATATTTTTCGTTTGAAAAGTTGTTTGCCTTTTGAAAAATCGTTTTCGTTAGGTCGCGTTGTACGATTTGTATTTAGTTCCAATGCACAATAAACACGAATTTTAAGTTTACGCCACTTTTACATCACGATACGGCAGGGGTCGACAAGCTTTTAATCGACGCGTGCCAATTTGCTTGTTATTTCCATATGGTGATGACTTCGCCTGCCAACATTTTTCTGACCAATAGTGATTTGTGCCAGCTGATATCGATTGTAAACAGAATGCTGACAGATTTGTGTCTGCAAGATCTTCAGTGCCAACTTTGACACGCGTGCCAGGTGTTGCCGACCCCTGAGACAGGGTAACAAAATAGTCATAGAATAAAGTTTCGAATAGCCGAATAATTAGGGCAAATACTCAGCTACTGCACAAAAGTCTTATTGGTAATCGGCGCGGCACCAAAAAGTTATAATGTAGTCTTGACATCCTCCTCGATTGCCTGGCGGACATAGGGAGCCGATGGTTTGCATGCAACAATTATTGGTATGTCCTCGTGTTTCAAAGAATCTGCAGTTGTTTTACCAATTGCCACTGTCTGTAAAAAATGCTTCCATTTGTATGAAATTTCGCTAAAATTCTCGATTTTGGTGCTGCAAAAACAGTGTTTTGCACATTTAGCCATTGCATAAACACTATTACCTATTTGAAATGTTAATATGTGCCCTACACTTGAATTATAATGGCCTCCATATCTTCCACCGTCTATTATGGCCTTAGTTGTTTCTGCGGACAAAAACTCACATGTCCCCCTACTCCCCCAGCAAAATCGAAAATTATGCATTTCAAGAGATAACCATGATAAAGTTTGGTGCTGTAAGATAAAACATAGTGTGGGCTTAAATAATCATGCTATCAAAAGTACGAACTATACAAATCTGATTCAATTTACACTTTGAAGTTTGTCCTATTTTAAAGGAAAGAAGGGGTAAATAGTGGCAAAACAGAGTAAAACACAACAATCGACACCTATAAATAGCACACTGTTAAATTTAATTCAAATATGAGCTGTTGTGGCCAGGCATAATATCAAATTTATAAGCTCTTCTAGCAATCGCATTTTTATACCGACGCTTCGACGTCCTATACAGGTCGTCTTCATCAAGATAAGCACGATAAACAAAGAAAAAATCGACACCTATAAATGGCATATTTTACAACAGGGGTCACCAAACTACGAACCGCAGACGGAATCCGGCCCTCGAGGTCATTACATCCGGCCCGCGATCACATTTTTTGGTTTGCTAAATCGCTTTGCTAACTTTGTAACATTCAAAAATTAATCTACTCCTCACGAAAGTTTTCCTGTCACAATATGTAGAATTGATATTACCTAGTTTCGTAGGATTACAACGCCAAGGATTGATCCGAAACCACAAACATGACTACAAGTGTTAATTGTGCGCAAACAATTGCCTTCTTTTGTTACTCGTAAGATGAGACTAATATACAATTTAAAATGCAACACAGCTAATTGTTCAATGTCTTTATCAAATACTCGCCAGTATTTTTTGTCTCGACATTTTAAGGAAAATTCGGAGCAGTATTGGTAAACACAACATGTGTTGCCTTCTGCAAGGGGACCCGCCAAATATTTGTCATGTTTAATTAAAGGTTACATACCTTAACCGTTGACATCAAATCGCCAAGTATTTGTTTCCACACATTAAAGGAAAACTTGTATCCCATTGGACTAAAATATACTATATAGTCAGGAGAGAGAAATTTCGTGCAATATTTTTCAATATTTTCAGCGATAAATGGATCCGCGATGGAATTGTATGCCTCTAGTATCTCAAAAAGTTGTCCTATAAATAATCCGTATTGTATAGTATAACGTTGAAAAAGTTCGAAATAAATTAGTGCTACCGTTATCAAGTAAAATCTTCGACAGTGTTTCTCTTCGATTGTGGCCACAAACGAACAAAAGTGGGCAGTCAACCAATACGTCAGCTGCAGCAATAAGTACATGATTAATTAGTATCTTGTTTGTTTGTCAATTTTTTACCTTTACTGGAAATAATAATCTGAGCTAGATTTTCGGCATTTCCACTCTCTTTTCCCTTCGTTTCGAATCCAATATTTTTGGCTGAAAACATTTCCACACATAAGTGAAAATTATTCCTTATGCGCAGATCTTAGAAAATAGAATACATGAGGCTCTAGCAATTTTATTCAGGGAACCAACCGTGTTTTTAGCCCCTATTCCACAAAAGTTTTCGTTAATCCGCGACAACCTCCTAAAAATCTTTTTTCAACTCCATCGTTTTTATTACAGTAGCCTATTGTGAATTTCCATTACGTCCGCAAAATGTAATGCTCAAAACAGACATAGACTTAAAATGATTGGGAATCAGTGGCAATCGCCAAGAAACAACATTTCCAAAACTTTACAAACGAAGTATTTGACTGATGTAAGTCAACAAGTATATCACGAGTCATTGCGTGCCACAAACTAATCTAGCAGACTAGAATTAAACAAAAGCTAGAAAAACAACAAGATCAGCCACAGCAGTAAAACTACAGTGGTGCAATTGTTTAGTTGCATACACAATTTTGCCTGGCTCCTTTTCGGTACTTAATACGGCTGCTAAAGAAAGTCCGATGAAACAAATGTAAATGTGGAACGATAAAACTAGCATACCAATTTCAGCAGTAGACTCTCCGACCACGTAACACGGCTTGTGTCTCCATCTGTCAGGAAGCACAGTGAATTCACCAAGAACAGCTTGAATAGCTTCCCCTGCTCTCTTACTAGTCATAATAATTCCACTGTATTTATCGGGTTGCGTGATCTATAAACATTGCATTATTATTTAACATTGGCATTCACTTGTCACCAGCAGAATAACCGACCTTTTCATACAATTTTTCAGCATTTATAAACGAAAATGTTAAAACAGGTATTGAAACAACATGAGAAATAGAATTCAATGCATCGTGATATGGGTCGACAGGGAGGACAGACGAGCGCATCAAAACAACTTTCATTCTTGTGTTGTAAAATGTTAAGATACTAATATCCCTCGTCCGACCACGTGACTTGATGGTCTGGATAACTTTCTTGAATCTTTTTTGCAGTTATGCTATGGTCAGCTTTTCCATAGCCGATCGAATACCCATATATATGCACAGTTTTCGATTTATCGTCGTGATTTATTCTTCCGCCACCAATTGCTTCGGTAGATAAACCTAAAGCTTGTACTTGAGGAGCTGTTTGATCAAACACATCCGCGTGATATGTCGCGTCTTGAAGACCACGAATAATTATCTTTTCGAGGCCACAGCAAGATACTTTGATTTGGATATATTTAAAAGTTCCTTTGTCAATGATTACATCTGGTACGGTATCTAACCTATCATTGGAGGTCATTCTTTATCTAAAAAACACAAAATAAACGAAAAATAGAAAGGTGTGAAACAATTTGACAATATCTAATTTACATTGCATGCATGACTTTCTTAGCATGATATAATTGCACAAGACAGCACAAAACAGAAGTCTAATCATGATTGCAACGACACATATAGACGTAAAAGCGCAATAGTTTAAACGTTTCGCAAGGGCTTATGCAATCATCAACTAGAATAGTGGTTTTCCTATATATTGCCAGTTTATATATACTACATCATATTTAACAATGTATCACATATACCATTTAAAGTATGAAACTTCAGAATCATCTGCTTTAGCAAGTATAGCCGTTTTAAAAATTTCACGTTTTGGGGGGGGGGGTGAACCGAGGGATCAAACGGGGTCAAAATTCACATCGACCATCTTTAGACCAATATCTATAGTGTGTAAATTTGAAAAAGTTTGAACCATTCTTTCTTGACCAAAACGTGGGAACAAATCCGCGTTAGACGGAAAAAAGAAAAAAAAACACCTGCTTGTGTGCGAAGTTTGGTATATAGACCAATCGCAACAGTTTAGAACACATCAACATGAAAGAACGTCACATCAATATACCCAATAAGGCAAGTAAGTAACAATTAAGTACAACGGAACACTATAAGGTCTTTGTTGGTGAAAAAAGCTGGGATGTTTCTCTCTGTTTGTGCTCATTAATGCGCGTTCCCATGCAGGCTGCGTCTGTTTATTTTACAATGTGACAATAATTTTTGTTTCGCACCTATTTATCTCAAGTATTATTAAACGGGTGTAACTTATGTAGCCTCATATCACTGATGACAGCATGAGCATTTAAGTCTATTTGGGCCGTTATATTCATCAACAGACTTATGAACAGATGCGTAAATAGTGTTCTAAAGCATAAATATAATATAATATGGTATAAAGCGAAATTTAGAAATATTACACGTGAACAAACATCGTTCAGATAAACACCTCACATAAATAATGCGACAACATTAGTTTGCTTGTCAGTAATATACATAAAATCACATTGTTATGAGAGAAAGTTCGTGTAAAATATTGTGGACAATTTTTTTGTCAAATTCCGCGACAGTTCGAAATGCCGTTTCATTTATGTCCTCATCTTTAATGCGGTTAAGTATGGACATTATTTCCGCACATCGGTGTTTCGTTTCAGAATAGGATGAATTTTTGACGATGCTTAAAAGTAGATCTAGGTGCTCGGTCCGAAGCTGAAACACAAAAAAAAACGTCATGCTATTTGACCTGTTGACATCAAACTTAAATATGATTGTCTATCGCTGAATGTAAATCGAGCGGCGACCAATTTGTCTTTTTTAAATGTTACTTAATTTCTGAATATTAGGGCTTGTACTTCCGACCTAAAGGATTGATCAACCTTTGAACAAATAAGGTTCGCTGGGTCATGTACTTTATTTAGTATAACCAGTTTGGAAATTTCATGTTTTAAAGGCCTGTACGTAAAAAGTTCTCAAACTGGGGTCCACCAAGCGACTTAGGATGGACCGCAGGGTGCTTGAGGTTTTTTACCATATTATATAATAGCAGATCTTACGACATTTTAAGCAAAATTTTAACAATAATAAGTGCCTTTATTGCCTTTATACTGCTTTACTTTTGCATGTGACCTAATCAATTCCTTTAAATCACTGTCACATGAGGTAATCTTAGTGAAAAAACAAAATTCACTTGGTATGTTATTGTGGAAGGAATAATTCAACTATTAGCAAGGAATAATTCAACTATTTGTTGTTAACTTTAGGTATTGCCACAAGTGCTCCAAACAATGTGAAGAGACCATTATGAGAAAAAAATTTGAAAAGTTTGAGAACCACTGTTGTAAGTGATCCCCTAAGGTCAAACTTAATCAACGGGATAATCAACGCTGGAACACACCAGTATTGTCCAAAAAAGAATATGGACAAAAATAATTAGTGACACATAATGAAACAACCTTAATTCAGGCCTGACTTACACTCAACTGTAATTTCACAACAATTAATAAACCTTCGGACAATCTCATATTAAAACTGAGAAGTATTTCCATTTTATATGTTCTATTTCCTAACTAGAAGGTCGGCTTAGCACATTTTGTTGTTAAACATACACTATAACCTATTTTAAAACATTAATATATTTCCTATGCTTATTTTGTTTTGGGTCCCATATCAGCTATCATCTTTTATAACGTTAGTTGCAAAATATGCATTTCAAGAGATAATAAAAGTGGGGGGGTGTTGTAAAGCAAAACAGAGTAATCGGCACTGGGCTTAAATAATAATATATTGTTTGAAGTATGTCCTATTTAACATTCTTTTTCAAAGAAAAGAAGGAGTAAATAGTGGCGTAATGGTGTAAAACAAAAAATAGACACCTATGAACAGCAAATTCTACAAGCTGTCCAATTTTTATTCAATTTGAACATTGTTAGAAGGGTCACCCATTTTAGGGACTAGTTGGTTGAATTGTGGTGATACAGGGCAAATTATAACATTTGAGGACTTAAAATAGTATGTTCAATAAACCTTGCAAATTTTATTGACATTTTTTTAAAAATTCACTTATTTTACGGGGCTAGTTGAGTAAATGTTGGGGCTACAAAGTAAAACACATCAATCGAAACCTACAAATAGCATAGTCCACATACTACCCAAAATTTATCCAATCCCGACAGTGTTTAAAAAACTGACCCATTTTAGGGGGCTAGCAGGGTAACTAATGGGGTCCGACACACAAACTAAAAAAATAGGAAACCTCAATGACTCAATCAATAGTACTGCAAAATTTCAGCCAAATCCGCCAATGTTTAAAATGTCGAACACTAGAGGTGTTTTGAGCAACAACCGTTAATGTTTCTGACGTCATAGGGCAACAACCCCCTAACTGCCATGGCACAAAAACGTTCACCAAGCAATCCACAAAGTCACAAACGAGTAACATACACCTGCTTGCCCTTGTAACACTATTGAACGACAGAAATCTTTCGTTTGTGGTGTCCAGTAACATACAAATACGTTTTACACTTTGGGGGCTTGTGGGTTAAATGTTAGGGCAACAGGGTTGAACACAACAATCGACAACTATAAATGGCATACTCTACAAGCTATCCAAATTTCAGCCAATTCTGACACTGTTTACAAACTCAACCATTTTAGGGGGCTAGCGGGGTAAATACTAGGGTTATTTGGACAAACAAAGTGGGATGCACATCTACATAACTTTATTCACCATCTGTATAAGTTTCAGCCACATCCATCAAACATTTGATAGAAAAACGAGTCGGACAAACTTTGGGAAGAAAATACCCATTTTAGGGGGCTAGCGGGGTAAATACTGGGGTTATCAACAAAAACAAAGTGGGATGCACATCTACATGACTATATCTACCATCTGTGTAAATTTCATCCAAATCCATCAAACATTTGATGGAAAAACGAGTCGGACAAACTTTGGGAAGAAAATAACCCATTTTAGGGGGTTAGCAGGGTAAATACTGGGGTTATCAACAAAAACAAAGTGGGATGCATATCTACATAACTATATCTACCAGCTGTGTAAATTTCAGTCAAATCCATCAAACATTTGATGGAAAAACGAGTCGGACAAACTTTGGGAAGAAAAAAAAAGAAGAAAAAAAAAGAAAAAAAAAAATTTGAGGAAAATCAATATGTGTACCCTCCAGGCAAGGGGACCCATAAATACTTCCAATGCTCTGTGAAATCTCTAATAGCTTTGACCTCGATATCAGTGTCCAAGGCCACTTAAGTTGAAACTTTTCCTAGAAAATCCTAACAGTTTTAGAAACACTAAAAAAAACTAGAAAGGTGGCTTTTTAAAATTTCTATTTTATATTTTGTACATCCTATTTACCGACTTACTATACACACCACTTGACCTACACACATGGTTGTTTTTGCAGGCCAAACCGAATGGATCCTCACACCTGTGTTTATGCCAGTGGTTCTTAACCTGGGTTCGATTGATCCCCAGGGGTTTGGCAACCCTGATTCAAGGGTTCAACGAAGGTCTTTTGAAGTACAATACAAATACTCGTTTTTGTCAAACTTAAGGGATCTTTTGTCACTCATAAATAGCAATTTTCATTTGCTAAATAGAAAAACAGTGGAAGATTGTAACTAGGGTTTTGTTTTCTTTTTTGACTTAACAAAGAACATTGTGTGCATTGTTTGTAGGCAGCAAAACAACAAATCTTTGTTAAGTCAAAAAAGAAGCGAAAACTTATTACTTCATTTTTTATGTTTCTGTAAAGTTTGCCAGAATTAAAACAATCCTGAAACAAGATGCTCGTATTATGATGTCATAATTTAACAATATGACAAACAGTACCTGTTACCATTATGTTTGGTCAAAAGCTGATTATGACCCACAGAACAAAATGGGTTACAAACCGAGGATATATAACTTGTTGGAGTTCGACAAAAGGCTAAGGAATATCGGAGGGGTTCGGTCATGATAAAAAGGTTAAGAACTACTGGAGGTTAAGAACTAAACGTTAAGAACTACAAATTAGAAAAAGCATCAAACCAAACTTGAAAAAGTTTTGTCCATATTCATTTTACATCATTAGATTGTCTTCATATATTTACAAAAGTAGTAGAAAAGAGCGGTAAAACAATACTTCCCATCCTCTGCGAATTTAATCTCTAATACAGTGGTTCTTAACCAGGGTTCGACGAAGGTCTTTTTGAAGTATAATACAAATACTCATTTTCGTCAAACTTTAGGGTCTATAGTCCCCAAAAAATGCCATTTCTATTTGCCAAATATCAAAATGCTGGAAGGTTACACTAAGGCAGGGGTGCACAACCTGCGGCCGTACGACCGCATGCCGCCGAGGTGTCAAGTTTGTGCGGTCGTGAACATGTTTATTAAAATATATGTACAGGTGGCCATGAAGTAAATCAGGGGTCTCCAACACGCGGCCTGCGGGCCAGATCTGGCCCGCGAGTCAATTTTCCGTGGCCCGCGGCGCGTTATTAACAATTTGAAAAATGTTATTATTCGTTAAATATGACCAACTTTTTTTGTTTACTCACCCGTCGAGTGTTCAAGAAAGGAAAAGTAATGAAACTTGAACTGGACACACCAATATATCACTATGCGTTAAAAAGAATGAACCTATGTGTTACATAATTATGATGAAATAATGCGAACTTGTGTGCTGGTCATCAAGTGTAAAAAGAAAACCGTTTAGTTCTTGTTTACTGTATAATTTTATTTTATGGATGAGGAACGTTTATGTTTTTACCAATCAACATTTTATTAACATTTGAGTAGGCCGCATAGACTCTTTTAGGTGCTTAGGACGATTTTCATAAGAAACAAATTGAACTCGCGGTCAAAGATAAATCCAATGCTAAAGCCAATTAAACGTTTAGCCAAACTAAATTTTAACCTGCTGAAAGTAATTTTCAGTTTTACCACTGCAGCGTTTAGGATTCATTTCACCTAAATATTATTTGCTTGGTAACGCATATCAATGATATAAGAGCGCTTTGTGACATCACAGACAAAACTATAAGATATGAATTATGCGCAAACAATTGCTTTCTTTGTTAATTGTGGTGAAATAAAAAGCCTTGAACACGCAAAAAAGATTCTAAAGACATAACCTCTTGAAGGTCAACGAAAAAAGCGCCTTCAACCATTAAAGAACCCAAGACTTTAGTTTGGAAAAAGCCGGCCTAGAGTGTTAATAGAGTGGTCTTTTAAAGCATTTTGACATCCAAGGCCGCATGTGGCCCGCGGCTTCAATGCAGTTCAAAAATTGGCCCGGGACAAACTTTGAGTTGGAGACCCCTGACGTAAATAAAACTCTTTTGCTAAATATTTTGAATTTTATACTGTTCTAAACAGTTTTTGTGATACTAAAAAGAGTATTACCAGCCTAATAAACATACACGCCAGACTTTTGTACGCCTATTGTGTGCAAACAATGCAAACAAAACAGGTACCACAAGCATCAAAATATAGATTATGACATCATAAACACTTAAGACTGATTTCCACGCTGTGCAGTTCAATCTGTGCACCAAGTTTGAAATTAATCTGGGCTTTTGCGATATTAGATGGTATATATATGATATAAACAAAGTACTATTCCAAAACAAAAAAGCAGGTAAATTGCGGCCGTTGGTGAAATAAGAGTTCAAGGGTAAAAATGGGTGAATCCAATAAATAGCAAATAAAATACTTTATGAACTAGAAAGGTGGCTTTCTAATATACTTCCATTTTATATATTCTATATCCTATTTACCAATTTAATATTCACATTATTTGATCTACACATATGACTGTTTTTGCAAGCAAAAACGAATGGGTCCCCAAACGCACGTTGTGCTGATTTACGGTAAACAAACAGTCCGGTTATTTTTAGATTCTTAAGAAACAACTTTCAAAAGGCATTAACCCACCTTTAAAAGTTTTGTCCATATTCTTTTTGCATCATTATTGTCATATAATTACAAAAAAATCAGTAAATACGAAAGGGAAAAATACTTTCAATTTAATCTCATGCTTTGACCTTGATATTGTCGTTCAAGGTCAGTTTTTGAACACAATTTCCAAAACTAAAAATGTGCGTGATCACTTAATAAAACGACATAGCAAAACTGCGCAAAAACAGCTGATTTCTAATCACCGAAACGACTGTCTCGTAAAACGCCTGCCGGACGTCAAGCTGAGTCATCTCGCTGTGCATTCACCTGCCTTAATCGTAAACCAGTAGATTACTCCCGTGAGATTTTAGACTTCCATCTGACTGACAGTGTACACATATTATGGACTGTATAAGTAACTATTTGGCTGATTAAGGCAAAATTTTAAATACTAAACGAATAACCTACTGCAAACAATTGTTTAACATTTTAGCACATTAGGGCTTGTATTTCTGGCCTAAAACTAAAACTTATTGGTGAATCCAATAAAAAGTTACAAAATTCTTTAGAATACCTTACATTGCACCAACCAACAAAGCATGAAACTCTCAGATTATGTACTTTAGTCAGTACAGCTGTTTCAAAAAAATTTCGTTTTGGGGGCCTGTGGGTGAAGCGATGGGTCATTTGGGGTCAAACTTCAGAAGGATCAAATCTGGATTAATAACTAACATCTGTGCAAATTTGAATAAATTCAAAGCACTCTTTCTTGACCAAACGGGTTTAACAAACCAGCCTTAGACGTAAACGAATATTTTGGAGTTTAGGGGTGAAAATGGGTAAATCCTTTTTTACGGTACAAAATTCTTTAAATACCTTACATTGCACCAACCAACAAAGCATGAAACTTTTAGATCAGGGGTGGGGAACCTGCAGCCCAAAGGCTATATGCGGCCTTTTAGGGCACTAAGTATGGCCTTCGATATCAAACAAGAGCCAATGGTCCCATAGTGGTACACAAATCGATTTCTGTAGGACTACCAAGTACCCAATGATTTAAAATCTTACTTGTGTTGCAAACGAACAATTGTTTGCGCATAATCTTATATCTTAAACATGTATGTGATGTCACAAGCTGCTTTTAGATCATTGATATTTGTAAACAAGCGAGTTTGTAGGTTAAATAAGACCTGAATGTTGTAGTGAAGGGGAAATGTAGTGGCAGTGATGGGGAGACTCGAGTCACCTTTTTAAAAGACTTGCCTTAAATCGTGTCTCAGTTGTGAAAAAAGACTCTACTTGGACTCGTCTTAGTAGAGACTTGACTCGGACTCGTTATTTCACCAACAAAACGGAAATTTGTTATAACGGATAGGCTGTTCAGTTGGCTTCAACCAAACAACAGCAGCAATTTACTGTGTGATGTGAAGTTATTTTTGCTTAATTTTAACATAACGAAGTTGCTGCTACATGCACAAACTATCTTATGCTGACATTAACCGTTGTACTTAGTTGGTTTAAGGCAGGGCTGTGCAACCTTTGTTACTGTGGGGCCAAGTACAATTGCCAAAATTAGATCGCAGGTCGTACCTGTGCATAACACAAGGTGATTTTACTTTGTTGCTTACCAAATATGCTTAACTACCAGTAAAATTTGCATTTGATGCTAGCCACATATTGCCAGGTCGCAGAAAAATAGCATCGGGCACATTAATCTGCTAAAAATTATTTAATAATTGGACTTGTTTGTCAGTACATTTGAAATCCAAGCGTTTCTGCGGGCCGCAAAACCTTTATTCAAGGGTTGCATTTAACCCGCGGGCCGCAGGTTGCACACCCCTGGTTTAAGGTAATCGAATGCAGTACATGTCAAGGTCAAGTATTCACTTTTAAGCGCTTATATTACTGTACATATGCTCACCTAGCGCATGTGGTAAAAAAAATATTTTTAGTTTTTGAGAACTGCTTTGAACAGATTGACGTTCTTGTCCACGCAGTTTAATGAGTGTCAATTAATGTGTTTCATTAAATTTGAGCCTACCCTAAGAAAGGGACGTTTATGGGTTTTGTTTGCTGTAATGAAGTGGTGTCCATTTTAAGGCAAAAAAGTTGCGAAGAACCATGTAAATAGAATAACTATCCAAACCTTTAACCTTTCCTTGCAAAAACTTTTTGGGACTTGCCTTGACTCGAACCGCTAATGACTTGACTAGACTGATAGGACTCGTTACCCAACACAGTGTTTTCTTAGCTTGGACCGTAAGAACCTACAACTACACAAGTGAATAGCAAAGCGACCATTCTGTAAGTCAAAGTTTAAATACCACTGTCCTTGGCGTGTAGTATATGTGGCCCAAACGAGTGTCGATAAACCGTTTGGTGGCCTTTTTAAACAAAAAGGTTCCCCACCCCTGTCCTAGATCATGTACTTTAGTCAGTACAGCCATTTCAAAAATTTTACGCTTTGAGGGCCTGTGGGTGAATTCAGGGTCAAACTTGCAGAGGATCAAATATGGAACAATAACTAACATCTGTGTAAATTTGAAGCATTCCTTCTTGACCAAGCGCCTATAACAAACCAGCGTAAGACAAAAAAATTAAAAAATACAGTCAAACAAAAAATGAGGATGTGGTACAGTACAAATAATGGAGGAAAAAAATTAGGAGCCCCCAATGAGAACAGAAACCTTTGCCATAAGTTAGGATGTTATTATATAACATTTCAAAAAGCAAAACAAACCTTGGAACCAGCAGAAATGTCTGCAATATTTCTGGTTATTATGTCAATGAGAACAAGTAAATCATTAGTGTACAGAAATGAACTGGCTGTTTCTTTTAGAGAAAAAATATCTTGTAGAAACTTCAACACTGAATGTGGTGGTGCTGAAGTGTTTATCCAATCTTCCTCCTCATTTACCTTAACTGGATCCTCTGCCAAAAATATCACAATGCTATATGTATAGTAGAAAAAAATATGACGAGACAAACCTCCTCTGTTGCAGAGAAACATTATTTTTTCACTTAAAGTTGTGCATGTTGTATTTTTGATTGATTGCATTATTAAATTTTCCAAGGGAACTGAAAGCAAAACAAATGTAATTTTAAACCAAAAACAACAAGAGTTATTGAGGCTATGGACAAAACAAACCAGCAGTATAAAGAAAAGCACATACATACAGGAGAAAATATACTTCAAAATTAACTAAAAGGTGGCTTCCCATATACTTGCAATTTATATAAACTACATCCTATTAATAATTAACCACATACACCTTTTTGCCAAACTTATAATGTATATACAGACATTACATAATGTCAAGTCGGCCCCTATCTACAACCAGCACTTGTGAATTAAATAGTTTTTACAAGCAGAAATATAGAATCTCCACACAAGCGTACATGCAAATGGGTTACATTATTATAAAGTTGTGATCATGTTTATGTTTTGGAAGAAAAAAACTAAAATTCAAGGACAATATTTAACAAACTCGAACCAAGCTTATTTTCATGTAATTTACATCATTGATATACAGGTAAAGCAGAACAAGAAAGATAAATTAAATTGAAAAATGCAAACAGTGATCATATACTATATACTCCATGGTGACTAAATAAAACCCTAAAGATATAGTAAGATCAGTCAAGGCAGTAAAACAAGAGCAGTGCTTTAACAAGCCACCAAAGGCATGTTGTTTTACTGTTGAAGGTGTTAGTGATACATGTAAGTTGACTAGTAGTAACCTCTTGCTGTGTGCAGAAGTGAAATCAACAACAGCCATTTAATAACATTTCAATAGGGTGTTGGTAACACACTGTTTATCCTTTATGTTTAACAACAATGTTTTTTCCAGATGTTCTTGAATTCTAATTATCGAATATTGAATTTTATATCAAAATTTGAAAAATATACATATACTGTAGCAAATGTGTGACCAATCATTCTTAAACCTGTTTCACAATATGTATATGTGATGACCAAGCAACCTCCTAATGCCATTGTACTGTGATTTTGCCACATATTTATGTTGTAAGTAGAGGTTATCATTGCACTTATTGTAAACCTGTTAATTATTTTCCATCCTGTGTTTCTCAAGTTGTGTAGCGTCTAGTTCTGAGGATTTCTAGTGTATAGCATCTAGGTCTATTCGTCCACCAGGTTGTATATTTAACAAATTTGTTCTTGAAAAAACTAGTGTTTTGTTTAACATTACACCAGTTGAACAACAAATTTGTTAAATCTTGGTGTATAGTGGTGATGGGTTAAATTCTCAAATTTAGGTTCAAACAGAAACTGAATCTTCAGTTTTGCCTGATTAAGTTTGCCCGAAACAATCAAATCATTTATAACATCATACGAAGTCATGTACTACACTTCAACAAAAACTGTGTAAAACGTGTTAGATAGAAAAAGCGAAAACAATTTGTGCCCCTTTACCCATAAACACTGTGTGTGGCAGCAAGGCAGCAAGGCCAGCTATCATTCATTATGATACAACTATCTGTATGTGCATTTATCTACAGCCATTACTATTAATTGCCAATTTGTATATTCCCACTCTCTTGTCCTATGTAATGATTTACATACATCATTAGTCTAGTAAAACATATGACCATGCGTGAAACAACGCGCAGACTTCCCGCTCTACCTTAAACCGACACAATCGTACACCTGTAGGTTTACATATTTGGGGCTGTAAAGCTGACCAGGCTAAAATTTTAAATACCAAATGAGGAACCCATTGCAATAATTAAAATTTTAGCACAATAGGGCTTGTAATTTCGACCTTTGGGACTGGTAAACCTAAAAACGAATATTCCAAGGTTAAGGGGTGAATATAACTAAAAGTTACAAAATACTTAACAATGCACTAACCAACAAAGTATGAATCTCCTGGATCTTGTACCATAGAATGTAAAGCTGTTTTTAAAAAAAATCGGGGCCTGTGGGTGAAGTGCTGGGTCATTCAGAGTCAAATCTCAGGAGGATCAAATTTGGATCAATACCGAACATGTGTGTAAATTTGAATATATTTGAAACACTCTTACTTGACCAAACGCATGGAACAATCCAGTGTTGAACAGAAAAAAAACGGAAAAAAACAATATATAAAAACAATAATATGTGGAGGTTCTCATAATTCATGGTATTATGTGCGATCTTACTTGGAAAATGCAGATTGATAGAGAGCAAAAGACGGACAAGTATGTCAGAAAGTCTGTCATCAGTATCACCCTCTGTTCCTTCTTCAACAGACTTTAGTATGGAGTTTAAAAATGTCACTCCAATAGTGTCTAAAAGGCACACAAGGGCAAACAGTTAAGACCCAATTTATAAGCTACATGTAACTAGAAAGGTTGCTTCCTATATATTAGCATTTTATACATTCTTTGTGATTTGTGGTTATTCACACATACAATTTGCCATACACAACAGATTTGCATTTTTACCCTAAATTTAAATGAATTCCAACTTTAAAAACAAATTGCCAGAGAAGTGGATTAAAACATATTCATTTTACTGAACAGATGTTTAGACAAAAAACATTTGTCATCATCAGTGAAATATGAAGTACAAGCGAAAACAAGCATGTTTATACTTTGCCGAACCTGAAATATTGGACGTAACATCTGACCGGATTCGTTTATTAATTTTAGAGTCGCTTCAAATCCAACAACATGCACCGGGACTGAACGGTGACACAACTTCTATGCCCCTGCATCTTTTCAACACCTAATTATCACTCTTTTATCTCCTTGTTTGTCTGCAACCTTTTATCAGTGACGTAGTTGAGTGAATTTTTCTCTTTACTTTTCTGTGTAAATAAACGCGTTTTTCACTGATGATGGCAAATGTTTTTTGCCGAAACATCTGTTCAATAAAATGAATACGTTTTAATCCACTTCGCTGGCAATTTGTTTTGTACTAAAGCTACTATTTAAGTCCGTGTTTTGTGTACCTAAGATATGATTGAGCCCCACAAACATTTACAACCAAATAACATACTGACATTTTACATACACTGTTACATATTATAAAATGACATTTTTCCATTGGGTGCCATATCAGGCACTGCTTTTATGAACTTATTGTTTCTGTAAGCAAAAAATCTTCGGTGCCCACACATGCAATTTATGTACAGACAAAACCAGTTACCGTAATTTTCCATGTATGATGCGCCCCCGTGCATAATACGCACCCTAAAAATGGCATGTCGAAGCTGGAAAAAAGCCTGAACCCATGTATAATACGCACCCAAACTTTGACTCTTACTTAAGTCCGTAAACGTAAAATTATTTCAGAAAAAAGAGCATCTTTGGGAACAACCGGATGTTATTCTGCCAGTCAGTATCACTGCGCATGCGCTAGAAAACTCGATAGCGAAGAAATGTTTCGGATTTGTGTAGGGCACATTGTGACAACAAACGGGCAGGTAATCGAGCAAGCGTCTGATACGAGAGCTTTGTGTTCGTATGGAGCGTGTTTGAAGTGAACAGCAGCCATCTTGATGAAACTGCTTATTAAACTGTGAATTGAAACTAATAGGTAGAGAACTGAACTCTCGCTCTTTATATAGCTGACGTGTCTTGCGCATCCGTTCTGCGCATCGGATCCGAATTTCTGCCGCCGAGTTCGAATATCTAGCGCCATGTAGGTGTCGATTTTTAAACTAGTACTGTAAAGGCGGCCACATGATATCCGGTCTGCGATGGAGATTAAAAAACAAACAATATTTGTATAACACACCATCAAGAATTGCACCATCGCATCAAACGATGTGTCGTCAATTATGATTTTTACTGACTAAGTGTGTTGGGCAGGATGGCTAAATGTGATGCGCGATTGACAACAAACACGAAGAAAGGTGTGATTTCAAGTTTTATTTCAAGAAAGATTTTCTTCAAAAATTGTTGTACCCATGCAAAATGCGCACCCCAGATTTTAGGACAATAAATTAATTAAAATTTGCGCATTATACACGGAAAATTACGGTAACCCTGATTACAATTTGCCATATGTTTAATCCTGATTAACCAGTTTTCCCCATTATTTAAATTAAGAAAAAACAGTACAACATGTCACATCAGTTGCCAATTTACACTTCTTCCATTGATATATAGTTATAAAGCTAATTCAAGCCAGCATAGATGATTCCTCTCATTGAAAGTACAAAATAAACAAAATCACTCTCTCAAAACTACATCAGTGCTTACACCACTAAACAAAAGGTAGCATCACATCCGCGAATTATCTTGTGTGTGGTACAATCTGTCGTGTGAGTTTCAATCAAAGATCAGCACATTGCACTCTTCACACATACATTTGCAACATTATCATTAAGTAAATAGCCTCTTTCACAATCTATCCTCTCATTTTTAATGAGATTTGACTCAATTAGTTGTTATGGTTGGTTCTCATGATGCATTATTGAGGCCAGTTTCAACAAATGGTAGTAACAGGGAATTACGCCTTGTTTTAGTGTCATATTGTTTAGTGTAATATTGTATGATGTAATTGCATTATTGTTTGTCCACTATTGCTGATTGTTACTATGTACCAGTGGTTCCCAACCTGGGGTTCGCGGACCCCCCAAGGGGTCCGTGAGATGGTTTCAGGGGGTCCGTAGAGGCAAACATTTTTTGTACCATTAATCAACAGTAAAATATTTGTAAGTTTGTGTTTACAATCCTGCATACACGTGCAGATTGTTTATCAAACATTCGGGTCAGAAGAAAAAAATACTTTTTTGTGATTGTAATCTCCCTTGTGACATCACAACACACATGAACAATGGAATTTATAGTGCTTTGATTCAACCTTTGTATACAAGAAAATCAATCTCTATTACGTATAATGTATAATAACGTATAATGCAAGAAACGAAAAACATAGAGAGACTTACGAAAAATTACGCTGGCGTGTAAAATATATAAAAGGGGGCTGTGACTACAAAAAGGTTGGGAACCACTGCTATGTACCTTTCAGTGGAAGATTTTACAATTTGAAGTTGTGTGCAACACATGTGCAAACAACTAAATGGAATACCAAATCCTTTGTAATCCTTAAATTTCGCCATGTGCATTTCACCAGTATTACTGTCCAGTAGTTATTAAAGTTATTCACCCAGGAAATGCTATAGACTTCAAATCATTTAAAAATTAAAACAATCAAATGTCTGGTATCTATTTCTGTTCAATAGTGATAATTTTCTAAAAAAAAATAATTTTGTTCCACCAAATATTAAAAAAACTGGAACATGTATGCACTAATTTGTCATTATAAGTAACAAAAAATAGATTTAATGACAAAGAGCACAATCACAACATAATCACAAACAATTTGTTAAATAACTTCAAATACTCTTATTTATTAACCGTTGGGCCTATGGCTATGTCTGTTATATTTTTAACCAAATATATGGAAGGAGATAAATTTAGAATATATTTTATCTATATTCAGTTTATTTTGCAAAATGGAATCTCATAAATCATTAAGGTTTGAGTTTGATTTTTAAAAATAGGTAAAATTGTTACATTGTATCATACCATAATAACTAACAGGAATAGGTTCACCAGTTGAGAATAACATACTCAACACAAGGGCAGTGTAGCAACTTCTTTCAATATCTGTAAAAAAGCAGGTAGTTTGCACCAAATTGTTTGGACATAAAAAAGAGGAACACCAACCATGTAGGTAGTTGTTTAACTCACAGACAAGCTCCACTGGTAAAACAGTAGAAAGGAACATAGACACAAATTTTGGGGATATTGCGCATAAAACACCAATAATCTGCAAAAATATAGATGTCAAATTACAGATTTTAATTCCACAATTATAATAAACACAAAATAACTAGAATAGTGGTTTTCCTATATAATGCCAGTTCAAATATACTACATCATATTTAACGATGTATCACATATACCACTTACTATATTTATAATGGATATATATTTGGCATTGGGTCCCTATCTTTTTCCTGGCACTTTATAACATGATTGTTTCTGCAAGCATAATCTATTGGGTCTCCACACACAGGTGTATGTGCAATTTGGAAACAGCAAAAATAGGGCACAATCATTGTTAAACTGGAATAGTGGTTTTCTTAAACTACTCAATTAAACTTGTGTAGGAGATTTTTATAAATCAACGTCAACTAATTTTATACAGCAGGGGTGGCCAAACTGCGGCTCTTTGAGCCTTTGATTGCGGCTCTTTAATGTTGCACATATATTCCCCATATTGCCCAGTTGTTTAACCTGATTATAAAACAACGCATTCTATGACGTATTAACAATAGACTGTTTGTAATAACCAAGGTAGGCTACGTTCCGAAAAACCAAAAAAATAATATTGTACAAAAGCGTGTTGGCTTGTGCATTGTAGTCAAAAACTCACAGTATCACCACACAACATTAATCATTATTTTATAGAGCGTACACTTCATTGTGAGTGAATAAATTCGTTTCTGATCTTTTGTGTTGCGGCTCTTTTAAAACTAAGTTTTGTGATATGCGGCTCGAGCATGATGCAGGTCTGGCCACCCTTGTTATATAGGGACAACATTTAGAGGTTAGTGCCGATTTTTTTACAACAGAGGTTAGTGCCGATTTTTCATGGTTTTATTTCCATCAGCGATCATTGTCTTGTGGCATGCGAATGTTGTTAGATAAAGATATGGCGCCGATTGCGGCAGGAGGGGCCTGTCGTTAAACGCCATAGGGCGCAAAACTGTGTGATACAACAATTGCGTAACTAACATTTTAAATTAATCTACAAACACATCTTAATTGCACAGTGCAAAAGACTGCCTGATAGCACGTCCAGTTATGCGCGAGGCCGAGATATTCGCTTTTCAGTGGGCAGATTTGCGCTTTTCATGCCCAATTGGGCTTTTTTTCGACATGGAGTTGCGCGTTGTTTTCACAAGGTGGAAAATGGATGAGTCCGACTATTTAAACTTTGAAAAAGTTTCAACATTTTTTTTCCTTAATAGCCCTTTGTTTGTTGAATTATGATTTTTAATTCGCACATAGCGTTCCCTGGCGCCGTTAAGTTTCTACACACCAACAATACGATTCCTTAGCTGGGCTTTTTATGTCTAAAACCTGTTCTGAAACAGTTTTATTAACGCTTTCAGTTTGAGAAGTCACGTTACACAGGTGTAACAAATCGTGCTGTGTTGTCGCTCTGCATTTCGAAACACAAATAAGTTGACCTACATTAATGTTCACAGCGCAATACTACTAACATCGTAACATCTTAATTACAACCAGTGAGAAAATGGTCAAGTGACAACTGCGTTCATGCATGAAGCAGCGGCATTTTTTCCATGCGCCACTATCGTCAATCACTCCCATTGCGTCAGCTGTGCACTGAGTGAGCACAAATTTGACAAAAGACAGCATGTAAAAACATATTTGGGGCTGTAAGAGTAACTACTGAGCCGATTGCACTGAAATTTTTAACAGCCAACAAGGAGCACCCTATCCACAGCTGTTTACAATTTTAGCAGGTTAAGTCTTGTATTTCTGACCTCATTAACATGTGAATAAACAAACAATTATTTGGGGGTAAAGGGGTGAAAATCGATATATACAACTTAAAGTTACAAAATACTTTAAAATACGCTGCAATGTACCAATAAAAAAAGTATGAAACTCCAGAATCATCTGCTTTAGCAAGTATAGCCGCTTTAAAAATTTCACGTTTTGGAGGGCTGTGGGTGAACCGAGGGATCAAACATGGTCAAAATTCACATCGACCATCTTTAGACCAATATCTATAATGTGTGTAAATTTGAAAAAGTTTGAACCATTCTTTCTTGACCAAAACATGGGAACAAACCCGCGTTAGACGGAAAAAAATACAGACAAAAACAATGTGTGACCCCTTCAGGGAAGGGGACCCATAATTAAACCAGCTTTAGGCGCAACAGACGCTGGACAGAAAAACAACAGCTGGTCTACTCAAGAGGATCAGTTCACTATCCCGGACATACCTGCAATAAAGTAATTCGTATAGAAGGTCTTGTTTCCATTTGGTAATAGGTTGCAAGTGTCATAATTGCAGCATATTGATTTGAAGAGACTACTTTCATACATACTTCTTTACTGCATTCAGTCTTAAAATCATAAAGTAGACTTTTAGCAAATATGAAAAATTCAATTTTTTGCACAAAAATGTATTATTTTTAGTTTAAACATGTTTGGTGAAAAGTTCATTACCACTGTTAAAAAACGAAAAGATTGCTTGAGTAAATAATACTGTACATGATTTAATGTAATTGGTTTTGTTTTTGTATTTTCTTCTAATAAAGATTTGTGGAAAAGAATAATCTTCAAATCATGATGTAAAAATAGAAACAAATCATGGTATAAATCAAGGCTATGTTGTTTTCACTAAATCCTATGTTATAAAGTTATAATAAACATTTTGGGGGTTATACTTTTTATAGATTTGATACACAACATACCAAAAACTGTAAAATGTCATTCAAAATATTTGAAATTTTTAATTCATCATCATTAATTGCCCAGTTTCTCTGCTGTGCATCATCCTTAATTTCAGCGAGGTTTGCAAAGGCCAAGCCCAATGATTCCATATCAGGATCATTAGATTGCTGAAAAAAAAACAACTTAAAAACAACAACTTAAAAGCTCAACTGGAAAAATTGATCATGACTGCAATTCCACTGCACAATCATTTATTTCGCAGGTTCAATACTTCGACAATTTTTATTGCAATTTAGTAACCCCCTGCTGGGTATGAACATTGAACACAAGAACAGATACACCATACTGCCCCACAATAGAACTAAATTACATTAAATGGTGGCATTCTGATGAACAGACAAATTTCAGTCCAAGACAAATTCAAAGCTAAAGCCAATTAAAAACTTCAGCAAAACGAAATCTTAAGCTGCTAAAAGTAATTTTCAGTTTTACCACAACAGCTTTTAGGATTCATTTCACCTAAATATTATTTGCTGGGTTATGCATATCAATGATCTAAGAGCAGTTTGTGACATCACAGACAAAACTAAGATATGAAAATATGCACAAACAATTGTTACTTGTGATGAAATAAAAAAGCCTTGATCAACATGTAAGTATGATTGTAAAAGACAACCTCTTGGGAGGACTAAATACTTTAGTTTGGAAAGAGCTCGACTAGAGCGTTAATAGAGTGGTGTAGGGCAGTGGTCTTCAACCTTTTTTAAAGGCGACCCCAATTTAAAAGAAAATGAAATCAGCATTTACATGCGACCCCATTTTTTCCGATAGTAAAAGCATGTTTCAAGTAATGCCGAAACGGAAACTATTTTCATGTAAATATGCTCGTCTAATTTTCAAGTAGACATTAAATATTAGAATTCAGTGTGCAGTATTACGCTTAAATGAGAGAACCCAAAAGTTTTATTTAATTTGGCCAACCTAATTCGCGTTAAAGCTCACCAGTTGACAGAAATCAGTAAATTTAGGTATTTTTTCCTTTGCCCGCTGTATTATTTTGGACACAATATGTGATTCATGGGGCTCTATCGCATAACAATGGGTTGGACAACTTGTGTTTAAAATAGATTATTGCATCACAACGTTTAGATTGTGACACGAGGTAACAAGCTGTACTGCAAAACACTAGCAAAGGTAACGAACTATAGAACAAAAAAGTATCATTTTTTGGTAATAAATGTTAACGATTTAAGCGACCCCAGAAAAAGTTTAGGCGATCCCACTTGGGGTCGCGACCCACAGGTTGAAGACCACTGGTGTAGGGTGCAGTATCAAGGTCTTTAAAAGCATTTTGACATCTAAGGGCACATGTGACCCGTGGCATCAAGGCAATTCGAAAATTGACCCATGACAAATTTTGAGTTGGAGACCCCTGAGTTAGTTGCATAAATCCTAAACCCATAGTCTCATAATCATGTAGTAAATTACTTACAACATAATGGAGGAAAATGAGTAGAATTTCATTGGTATGTGCAAAAAAACATGAAAATGGATTTCTCCATCCAAGTCATCATAAAACATAAGGAACTCATATTGATTCAAAAGAGATATTACTATTACAGTGTCTAAAATGTAAAGCAGTGTGCATTAGTTGCGAAGCAGTGTTTGTTTTTAGTGGGCAGCTTAGCACTTCCATATTTAAAGTTTTTGTGATTGTAACACACAAAACACTTTAAAGCAGTGGTTCTCAACCGCCGGTCAGCGTCAACTTTCCTGCCGGTCCGCCAATATATTACAATTTTATTTCTCAATTGCAAAATGAAAGATGTTGAAGGCTTGTCCATTGATTAAAGAAATAAAACAACCCATTTTAAACTGATAGAGTTTCTCATGTTCCGTAATTTGCAGCATTGTGGCGTAAGACAAAGTTCAGAGTCTGTTTGGACGTTGTCGTACGTCACAATGCTGTTAAGTGTGGTGCCAAAATGTTTAAAGTGCAACTCATTCAAGACCAGTTGTATGTGAAAGCTAAAGAATTTATCTTAAAAACGTATATCCTGAGCGCGGTGACCAAGCAATGAAATTACTGCTGATTTTTTGTACAATTTACCTATCTGAGAAAAGCTTTTCACCGTTACAACACCAAACAGAGAAATCGTGTGGAAGTCAACACTCTACTTCGCCTTGCAGAAACTTCTTTAAAACCGCCTTTAACACGTATTAAATCAAACAGACAGCAGCAAACTTCCCATTAAATTGAATTTTTCATACTTCTTTTGAATTGCATATTTTTGTCATAATTACATTTTGGTTTGATTTTAAAACTCCACCGGTCCGCAAAATTTGTTTTGAAAGTTTACCGGTCTGCAAACTGAAAAGGTTGAGAACCACTGCTTTAAAGATCATAATAAACCAAGGGTGCAAAAATGCGGTCACGTCGCACGACTGTGACATCATCAACAAGAAAAACTTAAATCATTCAGATCAATCTAGGGATTAAATTAGAAATCATACCAGACAGGTAAATTGCATATTATGAGATGAATTAAAATTCTTTAAACTAGAATAGTGGTTTTCCTACATATATATCGCCAGTTTATACTACATCATATTTAATGATGTATCACATATACCATTTACTTTTATAATAATGGATATATATTTGGCACCTACATTTCATTGGGTCCTATCTTTTTCCTGGCACTTTATACCATAATTGTTTCTGCAAGCATAATCTAATGGGTCCCCAAACACGTGCATATGCGATTTGGTAACAGTAAAAATAGGGCACAATTATTGTTAAACTGGAATAGTGGTTTTCCTATATATTCCATTTTACAGAAACTGTGCCATATTTACGCACCATTCGTTATATTTGTAAGGGATATATATTTGATGGATACATTCAGTACGTTACCAATACTTTTGTGGTCTTTTATAACATCATTGTTTTTGCAAGCAAAAACCAATGGGTCCCCACACACATATATTTCGAATTCGTAACAGGGTGAATGGCGCATGCATATGTTAGGTAAGAATTTGAATTGCACAGATGACATTTGTCGTGTTAAAGAAATATTTATAAACTTTTGTTTTATAACAGTCACAGCCCTTTGTTTGTTGAATTATGATTTGTAATCCGCACATAGCGTTCCCTGGCGCCGTTAAGTTAAGAAAAAAAAAAAGAAAAAAATATAAATACAAAAACAATGTGGCCCCTTCAGGGAAGGGGACCCATAATAATAAGTGGCCCCTTAATGAACACAAATATAACAACTCAGTTTCCATTGTGTTTTGCAATATGTTTATGTTGACCTGCAGTCCCCCTTAGTGATTCTGTACATAAGTGGACAATAAATAAACAGCATTTTTATCAGCACAGTTAAGCAGTTGAAATGCAGTCAAACAACAATCTTGTGTTCTGTGTTTCACAATATGTGTACACTGATTCATTTGATGGAACTTTTTTATTTCTTACCAAAAAATCCTACCTCTTGTTTTGGAAAAGTTTGTATAATTCTGCTCATAGCTTTTGACAATGAAGGGATAGAATTTCCAATTGAAGACATACAAGATTCCAAAAATTCCCTGTAAAAGTCAAACATGTAAACAATTCTTTACGATGTTACCAAGCAAATTATGTTAAACAATGCATTATACCTTGATTTAGTAAGTGACAAATTTGTGTGGATCTGTGTTAGTTCCATTAGATCCGAGCCGATTGATAATGGAACATCTTCAACTGCATTCAGATTATGGGTGCCAGGCTTATCTTCAATGATGTTGAATCTTTGTAATGATACATCCTCAATGGGAGATTCACCAGCACTTTCCATAGTACTGTTTCTCCTCACAGACGACCGAACAGGAGGTGGAGGAGCTTCAGCTTTGTAATAAGAATTGGTACAACACAATTGCACGAAATAAAAAATCACACAAGGTTTGCTTTCACTGTGCCAAAATTTCAGTTACCTCGTGCCAAAATTTCAGTTACCTCATACCACTCCGGTTAAATGCAACTTCAATTTGCCAAGTCATTTGCGATAACTCAGAATTAACTAGAAGGGTGGCTTAGCACATTTTACTATAGCATATACACTACAACCTATTCTGCAAACTGTAATATATTCTCTATATTTATTTATATTGGGTCCTATATTAGCCAACATTTTTTATAATCTTGATTTGTTTCTGCAGGCAGAAACTCATGGGTCCCCAAAACCGCAAAGTTGTAAACATACAACCATAAGAAACGGTGCTATAAAGCTATAAAGTTATGTAAAGTACAAACTGTCTAAATCTCATGCAATTGAGACATTGTTATAAGTTTGTGTGCCTAAATAGCATAAAACACTGACATCTCAAAATGGCATATTATACAAACTGTCAAAATGTATTGTTGATTAATTCACACATTTTGGGGGGTTGGTAGGGTAAATAATAGGGCTGCAGGGTGAAACACAATATTCGACAGCTACAAATGCCAAATTCATAAAACTAACAAAAATTCATCCAAATCGGACGTTTTTTAAAAAATAGGTGGCTTAAGCAGTAAATATTGGGCTACATGGTGAAACACAATAATCGACGCCCTAAAATGGCATAATGAAGAAACTGTCCAAATTTCATCCGAATCGGCCATTGTTTAAAAAAATCACCCATTTTAGGGGTCTACTGGAATAAATATTGGGGCTACAGTGTAAAACACAACAAACGATGCCCTAAAAAAGCACAATGAACAAACTGTCCAAATTTCATCCGAATCGGACATTGTTTAAAAAAATCACCCATTTTAGGGGTCTACTGGGGTAAATATTGGGGCTACAGTGTAAAACACAACAAACGATGCCCTAAAAAAGCACAATGAACAAACTGTCCAAATTTCATCTAAATCGGACATTGTTTAAAAAATCACCCATTTTAGGGGTCTAGTGGGGTAAATATTGGGGCTACAGGGTAAAACACAACAAACGATGCCCTAAAATGGCACAATGAACAAACTTTTCAAATTTCATCCAATTCGGACATTGTTCAAAATTTACCCATTTTAGGGGGCTAGTGGGGTAAACACTGGGGCTATCGAGTCAAACAAAACAAATGGCACATCTACATAACTATATCTACCATCTGTGAAAATTTCATCCAAATCCATCAAACATTTCAAGGCAAAACGAGGTGGACAAACTTTGGGCAGAAGAAAAAAAAAGAAAAAAAAAAAAAATCGAGTAAAATCAATATGTGTCCCCTTCAGGGAAGGGGACCCATAATTATTACAGACAAATCCAGTGATGACACATCCAACAAGAAGGATGGCTTAGCACATATTGCTATTGCACACACACTATAACCTATTTTGAAATATATATATGTATACAAACAAATCCAGTTCATCGCATCATCGATTTGCCAAGGCATTTGATGCGATTAACCGGATTATGCGATAATCCGGTTGCTATGTAAACAGTACATGCCGTTAACATAAGAACTCATCTTCACTTCTCCAGCTAAAACACGGTTCCTGTAACAGTCAACTATGGCTACGGAGTACTTTCTTTTTTACCGAAAATACTCTTAAAGTCAAAGTAGATTACTCCACACAGCACACAATCTGACATCATACTTCTTAAATATGGTGGCTATGGTACAATTGCCCAAGTGTTATGAAGAAACAGCAGCAACACACACACACACACTCTTTAATTCAGTGGTTCTCAACTGGTGATCCATGGAAAATCGGTTTTAAAGAATTAAGTTTCAAGCCCAAATGGTTTGTTTTATAAGTACAGACTTCAAACTTGCCTAAACATGAAATGGTCCACGATATTATTTTTACTGGGCTGATGGTCCATGGCCTTAAATGAGTTGCTTGATTTGTGCTTTCTCTTGTAGCCAGATCTATTTTAAAAAAGCGTTACATTGCATCGTAGCCAGAGGCGAACCCCGAAATTTTAAAAGGGGACAAACATTTTAATTTGGGAAATGCCCTAACGGGGGTCTAGGACATTTTACTTCTGCTTTGAGAAGTTCCCCTTATAAATGTGCCAGGCCAGTCGCTTAATATACAAGTCAAAAAGCCTGTTGGTTCTTACCTACGTGGCAAAGCACTGAGTGCAGAATTGTAAGAAAGACTCAGATTGAGGTGCTATGTTTTAGCTTGCTCCGCAAAACTGCAGCTGCAAAACTAGCATGACTGTCACATAATCAATTGTTGCTTCAAAAATTGAAACCAGCGTCTAGAGCAGTTCTTCTCAAACTGTGGTATGCGCAGTGTTTTTTTTAAGGTGTTTTGGGGGGACCGAAACGTTCCCCCAAATTTCTCCAGCGGTTTCCCAAAATTTGGACTTGCAACTACAACTACAGTTTTTGGTATTTAAATGAAACACTTGCGGTCTCTTAAAACTACTTAGCGGTCACCCAAACCAAACCTTAAAAAAAAACCTGGGTATGCGTACCACTAGTGGTACACTTTTCAGGTGGCACACGAGTAGATTTTCTGCTATACCTAATTTAAGTCAGTTCTAAAATTGCAACTTAACTAACCCAACAGATCACCTCTGGTTTGGGCGAAACTCATGTACAGTCTTTTGAAATTACTAAATATGCTGGTTAGGGCAAGAAAATAGGCCTATTTCTTGGTCTATCCATGAATGCGGTCCGTATATGATTGAGAACCACTGGTCTGGAGAAATAAATGCCTTTCTGAATCGGCGATCCACCTGTAAGTTTTGCGAGGTCACGAATAGAAGACATAAATTATGCCAGACATTGACCTGTCACCAATTACATGAATCTAAACAACATAGTTAAACTGTAATAGTGGTTTTCCTATATATTGCCAGTTTATATATACTACAGCATATTTAACGATGTATCACATATACCATTTACTATATTTATAATGGATATATATTTGGCACCTACATTTCATTGGGTCCCTATCTTTTTCCTGGCACTTTATACCACAATTCTTTCTGCAAGCATAATCTAATGGGTCCCCAAACATGTGCATATGCGATAACAGTAAAAATAGGGCACAATCATTGTTAAACTGGAATAGTGGTTTTCCTGTATATTCCATTTTACAGAAACTGTGTCATATTTACGCACCATTCATTATAATTCTAAAGGACATATATTTGATGGATACATTCAGTATGGTACCAATACTTTTGTGGCCTGTTATAACATCATTGTTTTTGCAAGCAAATACCAATGGGTCCCCACACACACATATATTTTGAATTCGTAACAGGATGAATGGCGCATGCATATGCTAGGTAAGAATTTGAATTGCACAGATGACATTTGTCGTGTTAAAGAAATATTTATAAACTTTTGTTTTGTAACAGTCACAGCCCTTTGTTTGTTGAATTATGATTTGTAATCCGCACATAGCGTTCCCTGGCGCCGTTAAGTTTCCACATACCAATAATACGATTGCTTAGCTGGACTTTTTATGTCCAAACCATGTTCTGAAACAGTTTTATTAACGCTTTCAGTTCAAGAAGTCATGTTACACAGGTGTAACAAATCGTGCTGGGTTGTCGCTCTGTGTTTCGAAACACGAATAAGTTGACATACATTAACGTTTACAGTGCAATATCACTAACATCGTAACATCTTAATTCCAACCAGTGAGAAAATGGTCAAGTGACGACTGCAGTCATGCATGAAGCAGAGGCATTTTTCCATGTGCCACTATCGTCAATCACTCCCATTGCGTCAGCTGTGCACTGAGTGAGAACAAATTTGACAAAAGAAAGCATGTAAAAACATATTTTTACTATTACGGAGCCAATTGCACTGAAATTGGAGCACCCTATCCACAGCTGCTTAAAATTTCAGCAGGTTAAGTCTTGTATTTCTGACCTCTTTAACATGTGAACAAACAAACAAATATTTGGGGATAAAGGGTTGAAATGAATATATATAATTTCAAGTTACAAAATACTTTAAAATACGCTGCATTGTACCAATAAAAAAGTATGAAACTCCAGAATCATCTGATTTAGCAAGTATAGCCGTTTTAAAAATTTCATGTTTAGGGGGCTGTGGGTGAACCGAGGGATCAAATGGGGTCAAAATTCACATGGACCATCTTTAGACCAATATCTATAATGTGTGTAAGTTTGAAAAAGTTTGAACCATTCTTTGTTGACCAAAACATGGGAACAAATCCGCATTAAAAATTTCACGTTTTTGGGGGGCTGTGGGCATAGGCGTCGATTTAGGGGTGACCGGGGTGACATGTCTCCCCTCCTGAAAAAACAGGGGTTACAACATATGTATTGTCTCCCCTGTTTTTGTTTAAAATAAAGTATTGCCAGAAAGACCACATACACACCTATGCCCTAAAGTAGTTGAAACTGGATGTTTGTTATAGATTGAAGGTCACAATCAATGACAAACGCAAGTGTCTCGTGGTTTGTTATGCGACGTAACAATGGTAACAATCGGCATTGTTATGTGATAGTTAATTGTTTTCTTCCCAGCACATTCAAGCTGGTGGTTGAAGTATCTTATGTTTGCTTTATGTTAACTGCAGGAATGACTAGTCCAGGGGTGCTCAGCCTTTTCGCCATGACGGCCGCATCGCAGATCCTTATTTTACCAACGGCCGGCCAATTGCCTGCTTGCTTGTGTTTTAAAATTACTGATGTAACGAAATATTATATGTCAACCATCTAATGGCGCCTAAAAAGCTTAGATTTGTAACTTGAAGAGCTGAACAGTCGGACGATCAGTCTTAGCTTGTTATGACGTCATCATCTATATTGTGACGCTAAGGGAATCTGGTTTTTCGCATTGTTTGCACACAAAGGCATAAAAAGTCTGCCACATATGGCTACTAGGCTGGTAATACTTTTTCAGTTCTATAAAATATGTTTAGAGCAGCTTGAAAATAAAAATATTTGACAAATAAGTTTTTATTTAGGTCATGGCCGCCAGTACATATATTTTAATAAACATGTTCATGCCCGCAGGTTGTGACCTCCTGGACCAGTCAAACTAATATAGGCATTTTTGCAGCCAAAACGCAAGCAACCCTCGAATAAGACGTTTTTTGTCTGATGTTGAGTCATTTAAAAATCGTCACACGCAATGTAAATAAACATCTTGAACAACGTATACTTAAATACTGTCACAACTGTACTATCTCACTGTGTGAAAGTTGTATATCTGCAATGTTTAGTTCGTTACGTGCAACCGAATATGGGTCTATAACTTAGATCGTGCGGTCGCTAGGACAACGGAGCAGTTAACGCAACTGCTTTGTGTTCCTACGATTGTGGGCTTTAAGGGCTGATGGATGTTTCCAAAACATGGAAAGGTCTCCCCTAAAATTTTGCAAATAATTAAAAAATCGACGCCTATGGCTGTGGGTAAACCGAGGGATCAAATGGGGTCAAAATTCACATGGACCGTCTTCAGACCAATATCTACAATGTGTATAAATTTGAAAAAGTTTGAACCATTCTTTGTTGACCAAAACGTGGGAACAAATCCGCGTTAGACAGAAAAAAAGAAAAAAAAAGAAAAAACTAGAAGGGTGGCTTAGCACATTTTGTCGTTGCATTTATACTATAACCTATTTTAAAACATAAATATATTTCCCATGCCTTTTTTGTATTGGGTCCAATATTAGCCATAGTGTTTCATAACCTTAGTTGTTTCTGCAGGCAGAAACTCATGGGTCCCCACACATGTAAAGTTAAAAATAGTGCATTTCAAGAGATAACCATAGTCCACATGCTACCCAAATTTTAGCCAATTCCGACATTGTTTAATAAACTTACATTTTAGGGGGCTAGTAGGGTAACTAATGGGATGTGACACTAAACTAAAAAAATATGAAACTCAATGACTCAATCAATAGTACTGCAAAATTTCAGCCCAATCGGCCATTGTTTAAAATTTCGACCACTAGAGGTGTTTGATGTCACCCCCTAACTGCCATGGTGCAAAAATGTCCAACAACAAGTAACATACAACTAGTTGCCCCTGTAACACTATTGCGCCACAGAATTATTTCGTTTGTGGTGCCCATTAACATACAAATACGTTTTACACTTTGGGGGCTTGTGGGGTAAATGTTGGGGCTACAGGGTTGAACACAACAATTGACACCTATAAATGTCATACTCTACAACAGGGGTGGCCAAACTTGTTTACCAGAGGGCCAAATTTGCAACTGTCTTGCTACTGGAGGGCCGGATTAAATGAGATTTACGTAAAATTTGTCGTAACTGGTTGCCATCTTTATTAAAATATATATTATTGTAGTAGAATAACAATAAATAACACCATCTTGTTTACACTTGTATTTAATAACTGCTAGTAGCAGCCAGCGCTGTTGCACTGCTTGTTCACAGTGGTAAATATGGTGCTTGGAAAAAAACCAGGCAAGGTGTTTGGCGGGCCGGATGAAACAGGACTGGGGGCCGGATGTGGCCCGCGGGCCGTAGTTTGGCCACCCCTGCTCTACAAGCTATCCAAATTTCAGCCAATTCCGACATTGTTTACAAACTCACCCATTTTAGGTGGCTAGCGGGGTAAATATTGGGGTAATCAACAAAAACAAAGTGGGATGCACATCTACATAACTATATCTACTATCTGTGAAAATTTCATCCAAATCCATCAAACATTAGATGGAAAAACGGGTCAGACAAACTTTGGGAAGAAAAAAAAAACAAAGAAAAAAAAAATTTCGAGTAAAATCAATATGTGTCCCCTTCAGGGAAGGGGACCCATAAATATATACAAAAACAATATGTGTCCCCTTCAGGGAAGGGGACCCATAATTAGCAGTGATCTAACATCTAAGATAACCATTGCACATCAATCAATACATCAAAACGGTGTATTCCAGAGGTGGGGAACCTTTTTGTTTACAAAGGCCACCAAACAGTTTATGGACACTCGTTTAGGCCGCACTGACTATTTCCCAGGTCAAGGACAAGTGGTGTTCAAACCAGTGTTTCATACAGGAACAGAACGCTATACCGGAACGAAATAAATAATTTTTGGTCCAAGTATCAGAACGAAATACTGAAATAAAAATTATTCAAAATACCGGAACGGAACGAAATACTGTTATTTTTTATCACGGTATTTCATTCTGAAAAAATCCGGAAGAGTTGCTTTAAATTGGTTAACTTATTTTAGTGTAAGAGCTTGGTAACAGTGAGCATTAATATTTAACGTCATAAGATATTTTAGCCTGTGTGTGGAACTGTCTTTGGAAGATTTTTTTCGGTTGAAGTATTGGAATATGTCCGGTTTATGACTGGTATCATAACAGTGATAAATGTTACGATTTTCGTTTTTATATTATTGCCAGGATATTTTAGATTAAGGGGTGGGTCGAAAGAGAACAAACCAAGCGTGGAATTTTTTTACTGAAGTAAAGAAGAAGCAGAAAGTTGAAATAAAATGTACGCATTGCGAATTTG
The DNA here is from genome assembly GCF_965637545.1 of Phallusia mammillata. Taxonomy (NCBI): domain Eukaryota; kingdom Metazoa; phylum Chordata; class Ascidiacea; order Phlebobranchia; family Ascidiidae; genus Phallusia; species Phallusia mammillata. The sequence goes on from NC_137255.1 coordinate 11,826,834, forward strand.
TTTTTGAAGGGATGGCTCATGGTGGAAACATGTTAAAACACATAAAAATGTCCATGCTGATAAATGAATTGACTTTCAAAAAAAAATGCCATCGGAAATAAGAAAGCCAAGAAACTTGCCAAACAAAAAAACTTTTCAAAACCAAACAACAGCCAGCACGCCGACAAAATATCTGTAAATGTCCAATTTCAGGCATGTCCAGAGGACATTAAGCGATATGCTATAGAAGCGGTCACCAAAAATGGTCTTCCTCTTTCAGTGTTTGAGGCGTCTGGTGTAAAAAAAATGTTAAACCCTCTTATAAAGTCAGCAGATCTTACACTTGGCAGCAACAAGATGAGAGATTTGACGATCGAGGCAGCTCAACACAAACGAGAAAACTTAAGCGAGCAATTGAAAGGTAAACTGGTTTCTTTGAAAATTGATTTGGCTCATGGAATTGGCTCTACGTGCATGGAACGCCATTTTATGGGGATTACTGTTCAGTTTCTTAACGGGAGTGAACTTGTTTTAGCAACATTATCCGTTCAAGAGATGACAACATGTGCCAGAGCAGTTTATACACTAACCACTGATAATGGTAACAATATTATAAATGCTTCAGTATACGTGGATCCGAGGTAGCGATGTCTTCTCTCAGCTTCCGAAAAAGGCGTCGCAAGAGCACAGCTGCAAGAGATGTGTTCAAAACTAAAAAAAGTTACAGACGACAGTCAACTTGAAATGAGTCCAGTCGCCAGCACTTCCAGTGAGCAAAACAGCCCAGAAAGGAACCAAAGAGCTGGGAATACAGCATTTGATTCAGAAGATGACATAATTGAAAAGTTGTTGAAAGCAAAAGATTTGGAGCAAAAGAAACCTGCCCAAGGCGACCAAGTTCAATGACGCCCTCGACGTGTACGAACAGTCCAAGCGGGTTGACAAAAAGGAAGATCTTTTTCAGTATTGGAACAACAGCTCTTCTATAATGAAAGCAGTAGCACAAGTGACAGCGGGCTACCAGTTACACAAGTTTCGGTGGAGAGATCATTCTCTGGGCTTCAACTGATTCTGGAAGCCAAACGGAACCGCATGAAAGGGGACATTGTTGACGCAGTCAGTGTTTTTTTAAGGTGTTTTGGGGGACCGAAATGGTCCCCCAAATTTCTCCAGCGGTTTCCCAAAATTTGGACTTGCAACTACAACTACAGTTTTTGGTATTTAAATGAAACACTTGCGGTCTCTCAAAACTACTTAGCCGTCACCCAAACCAAACCTTAAAAAAAAACCTGGACGCAGTTATGTTGAAATAACGTGTGATATTTGTGGCAATAATAAATTCAATTTCACTCCACTTCACTCAAGTAAGATTAAAGAACCTCGCTTTGTGTACCATTATTGGACTATTGGCTCTAGTTAGAAAATCATTGCCCTAGAACAGGGGTGGGCAAACTTTTCAGTGCAAGGGCCGCATTCAAAAGTTCCTAATCTTATCGGGCCGCATAGTATTTCACCGCAACAGCCACCAATTGCTTGCTTGTTTTTTTTTACATAACTAGTGTAAAGAATTAGGTTTATATCATGTATATACGATTCAAAGCAGTTTAAAATGCTCATATTAATAATTTCTAACTTGGTGCATAAGTTTAGCTGAATGGAGCTAGCTGTTTATGACGTCAAGATCGGTATTGTGACGATTGCGGTGCCTGTTTTTTCGCATTGTTTGCACACAATAAGCGGTTAAAAAGCGGTTCTTAGGCTGGTAATCTTTTTTTCTGTCTCACGAAATCTGTTTTTGGCAGTTTGAAAACCGAAATATTTGGCAGAAGTTTTAGTTACGTCATGGCAGCCTGTACATGTATTTTAACATACATGGTCACGGCCGCACAAACTCGTCTCCGCGGCCGCATGTGGCCGTACGGCCGCAGGTTGTGCACCCCTGATTTAGCCCAAAATATTAACATAGTATATTTTCAGCTATGTGCAAATACGTTTGTTGTCACTTTGTTTACACAAACATTGGTTGAAACGTTACAAGTGTAATTGTTTCAAAATAAACAAGCATTTATTGCAACATAGGCTACACCACGTTTTTTTGTTAAAAAGCTAGAAGGGTGGCTTAGCACATATTGCCCTTGCACATACACTATGATCTATTTTAAAACATAAATATATTTCCTATGCTTATTTTGTATTGGGTCCCATATTAGCCATCGTCTTTTATAACCTTGGTTGTTTCTGCAGGCAAAAACTCATGGGTCCCCACACATGCAAAGTTGAAAATAATGCAATCCAATAGATAACAATGAGTAAGTTTGGTATTGTGAAGACAAACACAGTGATTGGTACTGTGCATATCTAAATATGCTATATGGAGTAAAAACTATTTAAATTAAAACTCATTTTAGGGGGCTAGTAGGATAACTAATGGAGGTTCAACACACACAAATTTAAAAGTAGGAAACCACAATGACTTAATCAATAGTACTGCAAAATTTCAGTCCAATCTGCCAACGTTTAAAATTTCAACCACTACAGGTGTTTTAAGCAACAACCGTTAATGTTTCTGACGTCAAACGGCTGTTAACAACCCCCGAACTGCAATGGCGCAATAACGATAATTGGCATACTTTACAAGCTATCCAAATTTTAGCCAATTCTGACATTGTTTACAAACTCACCCATTTTAGGGGGCTAACGGGGTAAATACTAGGGTTATCCGGAAAACAAAGTGGGATGCACATCTACATAACTATATCTACCATCTGTATAAGTTTCAGCCACATCCATCAAGCATTTGATGGAAAAACGAGTCAGACAAACTTTGGGGGGAAAAAACATTTTAGGGGGCTAGCGGGGTAAATACTGGGGTTATCACCAAAAACAAAGTGGAATGCACATCTACATAACTACATCTACCATCTGTATAAGTTTCAGCCACATCCATCAAGCATTTGATGGAAAAACGAGTCAGACAAACTTTGGGGGGAAAAAACATTTTAGGGGGCTAGCGGGGTAAATACTGGGGTTATCAACAAAAACAAAGTGGAATGCACATCTAAATAACTACATCTACCATCTGTGTAAATTTCAGCCACATCCATCAAACATTTGACAGAAAAACGAGTCGGACAAACTTCGGGGGAAAATATCTATTTTAGGGGGCTAGCGGGGTAAATACTGGGGTTATCAACAAAAACAAAGTGGGATGCACATCTACATAACTACATCTACCATCTGTGTAAATTTCATCCAAATCCATCAAGAATTTGATGGAAAAACAAGTCGGACAAACTTTGGGTAGAAGAAAAAAAAAGAAAAAAACAAAAAACATTTTGAGTAAAATCAATATGTGTCCCCTTCAGGGAAGGGGACCCATAATTCCTTGCGCCAACATTAAACAAAGCGAGTCGCTTTTAGTATCCATCTTAAGTGTGGTGTGGTTTGTGTTAACGACTCTAAAGCCGTATTTAATGTCCGTTTGCAATGTACTGCAACGACCTAAACTTGATCCAAAGTGACCAAAGTTTTGGCGTCAACAGTACAAAGTGACCAAAGTTTTGGCGTCAACAGTACAAAGTGGGCTGTATTTGAAAACGTGAATAGCTTTTACTTTTATCGAATGAAGAAATTGTTTTAAGTGAATATGTGCATGATAACGTGGCAGAAACAACAGGTTAAAGCACGTAAACATCCCCGGTAGTTTTTGAAAACTACGCCTGTGGTTATAATACTATGCAGTGTTGCTCGGTAACTTTCTCTTTAAAATTTCCCAACATTTGGCGGGCCGCATGAACTCCTTTGCCGGGCCGCATGCGGCCCGCGGGCCGTAGTTTGCCCACCCCTGCCCTAGAACCAATCAAATAGTAACCTGGAAAAAAGGTCAAAAAATACATTTGTCTTTTTTCAGCGCCTGGTGCAGTCTGTATATTAACATCTTAAAAATGTATTTTCACTTCGAATGTATACATATATATATATGTACACTTTATTATAATTGGTCCCATATCAGCCTGTCTTTTATAGCCTTAGTTGTTTCTGCAGGCAGAAACTCATGGGTCTCCCACACATGTAAAGTTGTAAATAATGCATTTTACAAAATAACGATGAAAAAGTCTGCAGACATTTATGCTTTATGGGGGCTATATGTTAAAACACAACAATTGACACATAACTCTGGCAAAATGCTCAAACTGTCCAAATTTCATCCAATTCGGACATCGTTAAAAAAAATTTTCTGAAGTTTGGTGATTGTTTTTTATATCTCCATAAGTGATTTTAATATGACAGATTGAGCTACTGTGGTTTTCAACCCCTTTCATCTTGCGACCCATTTTAGCAACCAAATATAACTTGCGAGTCCCTTTCAAAAATTGCCACATATTTTTTTAATAATATCCAGAATAAATCTCACTTTGGGCTAAGAGAATATGTTTAAGCTTGCTGGTCTGTTCGTTTTTTATGCATAAGTTATCTGGTTACAAAAAAACACTGCACGCTTTACATATAAGTGTTTTGACGTTTGCTTACCCACAAGGTGCTGTGGCATTTGTATTGAATTATCTTCCCTTATTGTGGCGTAAAGCATCTGTTTTGTATTGTAATGGTCATAATGAAACACAAAAAAGGTTGAAATAATATAGTTTGAGGTCAGCGCAATGACATTGGTTTGTAGAAATTCCAGTTTATGTGCCTAAATCAGGATGGTTCTTGTCATTGTTTGGTTTGTGTTTGGGCAGTGTATGCAAAAACATCAAAGGTCGAAAGTACACATCAAAGGTACCTTTCTTTATTGCAGTACGATAAGTTATTAGTATTTTAATTCAAAACTTTTTGTTCAGGTAATATCAGATGAACCATCAAACCAATGTCAAACACATAATTCTGTCATTGAGGAAGAAGCAGAAAGAAGACCATGTCACTTTGACCGCCATATTTGATGCAATATGTTTTCTTGGCGAAACAGGCAATGCTCTTCATGGAAATGGGAATGAAAAGATTACAGGTTCAAAATCAATCTGCACTGCTAACATGTTACAAAGGCTCTTAGGAGACCCTGACATGAAACAAGAAGAGCTGCTAAAGAAAATTTCCGCATTTTAAAGAGAAGATTTAAACATTGAAGATACGAGAAGGGAACGCAAACAATGGTTTGCCCGTTGCAAGCGAGAATCAGCAAAGAGAGGAAATGCGGGAAATAGAAATTTTAAGGGACATGGCACCTAATCTTCACACTGCTTTGGTCACCTACATAGTTCTTCCAACTTCGACATGCGAGGCTAAACGATCGTTCAGGGTACTTCATCGTCTCATGACTTATCTTCGTTCAACGCATACGCAGAAACGCCTTAACAACCTCACCATTTTGGCAATACATACATAGAAGCCACAGAATCATTAATTTTAGAAGAAGAGGTAAAAGAGTTTGTGTCACGCACGGATAATGTTTACACATTTCATCAATTTTAAATACAATCTGATGATTGCTTTAGTCTTGTGTATGATGAAATAAACTGATTTTTGAATCATCCCTACGTGACGTAATCCTGCGAAACTGGATGAAATGTATTCTGTATGTCCTTGCGCATATACTTAATTACATTTAGTTGCATAATGTCTGAAAGCTATTTGGAAAGTGTATAGCAGGGCTACTCAAAATGTTTTGTTAAAGTAATTAACCTTAGTTGCATTCAGTGTTTTTTAAGGTGTTTTGGGGGACCGAAACTGTCCCCCAAATTTCTCCAGCGGTTTCCCAAAATTTGGACTTGCAACTACAACTACAGTTTTTGGTATTTAAATGAAACACTTGCGGTCTCTTAAAACTACTTAGCGGTCACCCAAACCAAACCTTTAAAAAAAAACTGGTTGCATTAGCATTTCTTACAGGAGTGTGTGGACCCCTTTACTATTGTTTTTGGACGTTTGACAAAACTTTTGAGTAGCCCTGCTATACACTGTCCAAATTTCATTTTGACATCATGCAACCAAATATATGTTTCATGCGTAGTTTCATCAAAAACCATAAAAGATTTAAAGGCAAAAGGGGCAGGACATACTGCACAGAAGAAAAAAAGTAAACAACAAAGTTATATATTTCAAAATAAGTCCCTTACAAAAAGGGGACCTATAACTGAAAACACCTGGCTTTGTGAGGGCAACTCCATATTATTGGAATATGTATATCATGGTTATTATGCTCGGAATTGGTATGTGCATGAAAATTGGCTTCAACTCTTGTTAGACTCTACCAATATCAAATTAACATAAAGAACTAGAAGGGTGGCTTAGCACATTTTGTTGTTGCATTTACACTAAAACCTATTTTAAAACATTAATATATTTCCTATGCTTATTTTGTATTGGGTCCCATATTAGCCATCGTCTTTTATAACCTCAGTCGTTTCTGCAGGCAGAAACTCATGGGTCCCCACACATGCAAAGTTAAAAATAATGCATTTCAAGAGATATCAGATAACCATGAGAAAGTCAGGTGTTGTAAGGTAAAACACAGTGATCGGCACTGGGCTTAAATAGTAATACTATGTAGAGTACAAACTATATAAATTTAGATTCACCCCAGATATTGTTTGAAGTATGTCCTATTTAACATGAGTAAGTAGTGGCATAATGGGGTAAAACAAAAAATAAATAGCAAATTCTACAAGCTGTCCAGTTTTCATTCAATTCGAACATTGTGAAAAGGGTCACCTATTTTTAGGAATTAGTTGGTTAAGTTGTGGTGCTACAGGGCAAAACATAACATTTGAGGACTTAGTATGTTTAATAAACTTTGCAAAATTTCATATAATTAGGACGTTTTTTAAAAGCTCATTTATTTTAGGGGGCTAGTTGAGTAAATGTTGGGGCTACAAGGTAAAACACATTAATTGAAACCTACAAATAGCATAGTCCACATACTACCCAAATTTTATCCAATCCCGACACTGTTTAAAAAACTGACCCATTTTAGGGGGCTAGTAGGGTAACTAATAGGGTCCGACACACAAACTAAAAAAATAGGAAACCTCAATGACTCAATCAATAGTACTGCAAAATTTCAGCCAAATCCGTTAATGTTTAAAATGTTGACCACTAGAGGTGTTTTGAGCAACAACCGTTAATGTTTTTGACGTCATAGGGCCGTCATAGGGCAACAACCCCCTAACTGCCATGGCACAAAAACGTTCACAAAGCAATCCACAAAGTCACAAACGAGTAACATACAACTGCTTGCCCTTGTAACACTATTGAGCAACAGAAATCTTTCGTTTGTGGTGTCCTCCAGTAACATACAAATACGTTTTACACTTTGGGGGCTTGTGGGGTAAATGTTAGGGCTACAGGGTTGAATACAATAATCGACAACTATAAATGGCATACTCTACAACAGTGGTTCCCAAACTTTATCTACTCGCGTACCATTTTTTGGGTTCATGCAGCGTTCTCGTACCACCTACAATAATTGTCAGAAAATTCCAGAATTCACAAATAAAAATGATGTGCAAAATGTTTAATGAATAAAAATGTTACTAAACTTTACTAACTAACTTTACCTTAGTAACTTTAGTCTTTAGTAACCAAAGGCTCGTAAATATTAAACAAAAATTAGTCAAACTTTTACCGCCCTCGCTACGGTGCCACTGTCAACACAACTAGTAGCTTATTACAATATCTGACTTTAAGGATTTATTACGTCGTAATAACAGATTCATAACGTCATAAAACACCTATTTCGTCACAAAGAAACCCTGCTTTACAGTTCGATGCGTCAATCAATACACCAAGGAATTAGAATTTAGTAGGGAATATAGTATGAAATTTCACGCTCTACGTAACTTGTGTAAATTAAAATAATTACGATAATCACTAGGAGATCATTTGCGATCGTTTGGTGTGAACTGAATAAGTTGCTCGCGTACCACCTTGGAGACCTTCGCGTACCACTAGTGGTACGCGTACCATAGTTTGGGAACCACTGCTCTACAAGCTATCCAAATTCAGCCAATTCTGACACTGTTTACAAACTCACCCATTTTAGGGGGCTAGCGGGGTAAATACCACAGTTATTTGGACAAACAAAGTGGGATTCACATCTACATAACTTTATTTACCATCTGTATAAGTTTCAGCCACATCCATCAAACATTTGACAGAAAAACGAGTCGGACAAACTTTAGGAAGAAAAATACCCATTTTAGGGGGCTAGCGGGGTAAATACTAGGGTTATCAACAAAAACAAAGTGGGATGCACATCTACATAACTATATCTACCATCTGTATAAGTTTCATCCAAATCCATCAAACATTTGATGGAAAAACGAGTCAGACAAACTTTGGTAAGAAAATAACCCATTTTAGGGGGCTAGCGGGGTAAATACTGGGGTTATCAACAAAAACAAAGTGGGATGCACATCTACATAACTATATCTACCATCTGTGTAAATTTCACCCAAATCGATCAAACATTTGATGGAAAAACGCGTCGGACAAACTTTGGGCAGAAAATAACCCATTTTAGGGGGCTAGCGGGGTAAATACTGGGGTTATCAACAAAAACAAAGTGGGATGCACATCTACATAACTATATCTACCATCTGTGTAAATTTCAGCCAAATCCATCAAACATTTGATGGAAAAACGAGTCGGACAAACTTTGGGAAGAAAAAAAAAGAAAAAAAAAGAAAAACAAAAAAACGATTTGAGTAAAATCAATATGTGTCCCCTTAAGGAAAAGGGGACCCATAAAAACACGCAACAACTAGAAAGGTGGCTTTCTGATATACTTCCATTTTATATATTCTATATCCTATAATACCCATTTACAAAACACATAATTTAATCTACACATATGATTGTTTTTGTAAACAAAAACGATTGGGTCCTCCACACACGTGTTTGTGCGGATTTACGTTAAACAAATCTGCCATCTTTTGGAAAAACCTATTAAGCGCCATATTTTTCAAAATGTGTTTTTTTAGTGGAATGTCCACTTAATGTTGGCTAGTTTTCTGTGTTAAAATTTGGATTTTGAAAGATGTCTAGTTATCGATATATTTACGGTTAAAAAAACCTAGTAAGTAAAACACAACGCTAAAAGTATTTGGCAAAACCTAGTATTGCTGTTTGACCAATCATGATGGTCGAGTTTGGCATGTGACAACTTTTTTCTCACAGCTTCATGTTGTCGCCTTGTTTACTTATCTGGTGGCATTGTGATTTAGTTTTGTATGCTATTAAGTAAAGACTGATATTTTAGGTTTGTTTGACTGTAATTATACCACCCAGTTTCAGTGTTTGTTTAGAATGGCTACCACAAGAGGAAAACCAATCTTGGCCCTTAAAAAAACAAAGAATGAAGCTCCAGGTTTCAGGAAGTTTGGATTAAGAAACTTGTTTGCCAGGTTACATTTCTGAAGACATTCAGGTAGAAATTTAAGTTGAGTTTAGAAACACAGTGTTTAGAAACACAGAGAATAAAAGTTTGAGTTGTTAAAGTTCATGTAAGCACACTTTGATTTCAGCACTATAGCCATAAGCAAAAAAATAACACATAGATTTGGCTCAAAATCAGATTAAGAAACAGGTTATTGTGCTGAAATTATAACCGCATGTGTGGATGATGTTAATCATAATGTGAGTAGTTGTTGTCATTTGCAGTCTTATCTGACATGAAGACTGAGCATCATTCAACTCATCAAATGATCATGATTCAGAACTATTTCAGCTCCAAGATGACAGCTCTTGGTTAGGAAGAATTGTGCCACTGGACCAAGATTTGGATAGCTTAACCAAAGAAAATCCAGATGTTAGAGTTTCATCTAAGCTTGAGAGTACATGCTGAACCTATTACAGGTATTTTCTGTCCCGCTTGAAACCTTCAGTGTTTTTTAAGGTGTTTTTTTAAGGTGTTTTTTTAAGGTGTTTTAGGGGACCGTTTCGGTCCTTTCTCCAGCGGTTTCCCAAAATTTGGACTTGCAACTACAACTACAGTTTTTGGTATTTAAATGAAACACTTGCGGTCTCTTAAAACTACTTAGCGGTCACCCAAACCAAACCTTAAAAAAAACCTGACCTTGCATGATGTTAGGTTTAAGTTGTTAAAAGTTAATGGTGATTTTTAGCTGATAAATGTTCGTAAACAGATAAACATAATCATTGAAGTTTGCTCATCTCAAAGTTAAACCATTCCAATGTGTTATTAATATTGATTGATAAGTTTTCATGCCTAATAATATTATAAAAACTGCTGGTCGCAGGAATTTGCTGGAAGAAGGAAAGTAATGAAGGGCACTATTCATAAAACTGCAATGTTGGAACAAAGATATCTGCAATTTGCTGTATGAACTACCTGGTTGCTGTGGTACCAAGCTCACAGTTTGCAAAGTGTTTTATACAAACAAATTTGGGAATGAAAACTGAATGCTTTATAACTGAATATACTAAATGGTGCACATCTGGATTGATAGTGTTTTTTACCTTTCTTTTTGACCAATTTTGTAAATATATGACAATTTAATAATGAAAAAAGAATACTGACAAAACCTTTTTAGGGCAAACAAACTTTTTTTCCAAAATCCTTGAAGCTGCATGGAGCTTTATTCTTTTTTTTTCTTTCAATGAAACTAGATTTTGTAGTTTAACAAACCATATTTACCAGTTTTGTGACAACATGCTGTTATAAGAAAAAAATACAAGTGTATAGTAAATCCATAAATAAAATATACATAGAAAAGCTACCTTTCTAGATGTTATATGTTGTTGTTTTTTATTTGTTATGTAAAAACATTTTTTGGTGTCATTCAACTGATGGTTAAATTGCTTGATGTTTTTCATGTCAAAATTTTGTAGCATGGTAAGTTAACCACAACTAAAACTCACCAAAGTTTATGGCATGTTTTGTAAAAGTATCTTTGCCTCATGTGCTTGTGATGTTGTTGAACAAATATACTTTTTATTGGTCCTCAGCACTAGCATGTTGCTATTGCTAATAAACGGTTTTTGACTGAACATTTGTACTCCAGTGTTATTCAAACAGCTTGAAAAATGGTGACTTAAATGCAATGACAAAGTTTATGAAAAAACTAAAAAGATTTGTGAGGGTGATAAAGCAAAAAAATCCATCTATTGTTCTGAGCCTAGACTTTTCCAAATTTTATTTTGGTTAGTTTTGCATTTCTTATCCGGTAAAACCTAGTATATCGTTTTTTCATGGATAATAAACAAACTAACAATATGTCGTGAACCGTAGGTATGCCAAAACTTGTTTACTGTAACATGTTTGTGAAAAATACCAAACAGGTAGGCAAAAATTTTATTTTTGGATGCTAACCAACATCAAACGCATTTTGTGCTTTTTCTCAAAAACTTGAAAATTGCAATTACTTGGTTTTACGAAACGACGGCAGAAATGTTGCAGTGATTTTTAGATTCTTAAGGACAAAATTTTAGAAAGCATTCACTCAACAACAACAAAATTTTGTTCGTATTCTTTTTGCACTATTATTGTCATATAATTACAAAAACATTAAAAAAAGACGAAACAAATACTTTCAACTTAATCTCTTGCTTTGACCCAGATATTGTCGTCCAAGGTCAGGTTTTCAACACAATTTTTCTAGTAAGCTGACACTTTAAATTAAAAGCAATTTGCTACAAGTGTATACATAATAAATTGTTTTTCATTTAAATTTGTTTTCGCATATGCACATGCCAAAGGACTGTTTGACCTTTTGACACCGTTTTTAATAGCACGCCGTCTTAGTATTCAACAATACCGTTTTGCCTAATTTATACATGGCATAAGTATTGATTCCTAAATTGATCCTAAACAACAACAAAAAATGCTACGTTATGACAAAATAAAGTTCTGAACTGTGTTTGTAATACCTACAAGTTGACCTTGAGTAACCCCAAAACATTTATCTTGCAAAAAAAATTTTTCATTTTTTTATTTTTATCTTTTATGTTGAAATGGGTAAATCTATTTTAAAGGTAAAAAATATATACATACATTGCACCAAACAACAAAGCATGAAACTTCTTCATCATGTACTTTTGTCAGTACAGCCATTTTAAAAAAATTATGTTTGCGGGGCCTGTGGGTGAACCCTTGGGTCATTCGGGGTCAAACTTCAGGAGGATCAAGTATGGATACATAACTAACATCTGTGTAAATTTGAAGCACTCTTTCTTAACTAAACGAGCGTTACAAACCAGCGTTAGACAGAAAAAAGAAAAAAAAATACGGACAAAAACAATATGTGTCCCCTTCAGGGAAGGAAACACACACACACCTTTGCTATGACTAGTTGCTGAAGGTGGGGGTGGAGCTTTCCTCTTGGAATAATCCTTTTTATCACCATGAGCAGAAGCTATGACATTCTCTTTGTGCTTTATTAATTTTCTGACAAAAAACATATATCAATATTGCAGTCGCCCCGCATTGCAATCCAACACAACACTTTTTAAAAAGTTCCAAATGTAAATGCAGAAGCATACCCTAATAGGGACTTCTCCTCAGCTGTAAGTTGACCACCTTTGCTTGTTGCTTTGACAGCAGTTATAGCTCGCTCCACAGACAGAAGAACCGCATGTTCTGAGTTTTTCTGACACAAACAAATATTTCAAAATGGTGGCCTTCGATATTTTGCCATACCTTTTCTATCAATGCAATCAAAAAGTTTTATGACCACGTTATATCAAGACCATTACTATTAATTTAAGGGTGACTGGAGTGACATGTCACCCCTTACAAAAAAATCATAGAAGACTATGTATGAATTGTCACCCCTGATTTTCATTTTATTTAACATATATATTGTTGAAAATCCAAAAGGCAAAAACATGAAGTAAGCTAAAGCAGTTGTTTGCGTCATTGACTATTACAATTACGACAAACAAGTTTTGTCATTACACAACATAGCAATGTTAAAGAGTCATCCCAGGTTATATATTATTATACTAGGGACGAGGAACCTGCGGCCTAGGTCAACAATTGCAACCTTCTGGGACCTTTATTATTTGTAACACTACAAGGTTTCCTGTGTAGGGTCAACAAAGCAATTTGGGAAGACTGCAAGTCTTTGTACTTTCTTGTTTATGTCAGATTAAGCAACTGTTTCAATTTATGTGAAAATAAGCAGATATCTCGAGCAACGGCCCTTTATTAAACACAAGCAACAAAAGAATGCAATTGTTTGTGCACAATCTTTTTTAGTGTTGTTTGTGACACAACAAATTGACCCAGGCCTGGGTGATTGGCAGGACAGGAATTTCAGTTTATTGTTGTAAATCTACTTAGCAACCTTCAGTAGTTAACTTACATCAGCTGGCGCCACAAATGATGTAAAAAAACTAGAAGGGTGGCTTAGCACATTTTGCAATTGCATATACACTATAACCTATTTTAAAACGTTAATATATTCCCTACACTTATTTTATATGGGTCCCATCATAGGCGCAACTGGGGGGGCAGGTTTGTCGGCATGCCAGGTCCCTTTTCTATCGGCGTTTTTTTATCGAATGCCTAAGGTTAAAACATCAACATACTATCACAATGGACTTTGTGACTTACAAGTGTTACTTTTTCACTACATTCAAAGCCGTACAATCCAAGGACGAAACCCAGTTTGTTTTAGATTATTAGTGGAAAAGCGCGTCAGACCATTCAACCAATCTATGATACGCACTTAGCAATACAATCGTTTTTGGGAAAGTCGTATTGGTAGCTCGTTGCCTGCCTATCTGATTTAACACTTCAAAAAAAATAACCTATTTTAAGGGGTTAGTGGGGTAACTAATGGGCATGGCGGGAAAAAGTGGGGAAATGGGGATGCTCCATCCCGGGAAATCGGTCACACGTAAAAGCGAACACAAAAGTCAAAAATAAGTTTTGCGGTGGAATAACGCAACAGCGCCAGTTTTTATTACTGGTTACATCCGGCGATGCAACGAAACGTGACGTAACTAAAACGCTGCGACACATTGGTCAACACACAAGGTGCTGAGTGTCTTTGTTCGCACTGCGTGTGTGTGTGCGCGCACGAGCACAACAATACGCATTTGTTTCACAACAAGTATAGCAATGGCGCGAAACAAAAACAAGCAGCAACATGAATGAAAAACAGAGGTAAATCCAGATGCACAGTAGTGATAGTACACATCGTTGTTATGAATTTTAATCTTTACTAATCGGCTGGAGTTATTTTTAGAACTTGACAGACTAATTATTGAGTTTAAAAATATACTGCAACTCGGTGTTTTGTTTTTTGAACACTTACGAATAGCGTAGTAGAAAGCAACGAAAGCGCATAAATAAGTTTGGAATACTCTTTGTGTGCGAAAATTACAACGTTGCTGCGTTAGTTTAGTGCTCCTGATGCGTATAACAAGTTGGGGGATTTACCAAAAAACGGCGGGAAACTTTGGTGGCTTCCCGGGAAATTTGCATTTTTTCTAGCCCTGCTAATGGGGTTCTACACCCAAATGTATAAAACATGAAACCACAATGACCCAATCAACAATGTTGTAAAATTTTATCCAAATCGGCCAATGTTTAAAATTTTCACCATAAAGGTGCTTTTAGCAGCATTCAATAATGCTTCTGATGGCATGAGGCTTAACGCCCCCGTAACTTCATGTGCAAAAACATCCAACAAGCAATGCATAAACATATGTAACATATATTCTGTTACCTTTATCACACTATTGCACCACAAAAATCTTTCATTTGTGGTGCGCAGCAACATACAAAAAGGTTTTGTATTTTTTGGGCTAGCGGGGTAATACTGAGGTTATCAATTCAATCGCATCTAATTTCAACGTTGAAAATGACACGTCTCAACCATAAAATATTTTTGAAAAGTTACTGGGAGATTAAATCGGCGTTCAGTTTACCCCTGTGCGATAACCAGGAGTCGTTATCTCAAAGCCGTGCACATTGGTCCTTTTTTGTTGGATTATCTAATCGCCAATAGTGATATAACAAGCGTTTAAATAAAGAGTTTAACATGTTAAAATTACGAAACTGGTGTTCCGGCAAAGACGCTGATTGTAATTTCTTACTAAGTGCGAACTGCACCAAATTCGAGGTATTGAACTGTATTGAAATTTAAAGTGTTAAATGTAAAACAAATGGTTAAAAATGTTTTCTGTTATATTGTTCATGACCCGCCAAACACCGTAATGGTTGTAAAAAATGTTAGATCGCAAGTAATTACACTATGTTGTTTAGATTCACGTAGTTGGTAACGTGCCAATGATTGCCCTATTTTATGTCTTCTATTCGTGACCTTGCGCAACTTATCAGGTAGATCAACGATTAAGAAAGGCATTTGTTCCTCTAGTATTTGTTGCTGGTTTAAATTTTTTAGCAACGATCACATGTTGATCACGTGACAGTCACGCTAATCTTGCAACTGCAGTTTTGCTGAGTAAGCTAGAAAGTAGCGCCACATTTCTGAAAGCAGTGGTTCTCAAACTTTTTTACTATGCGGCGCATTAAACAACTAAAATTTCCTTCTGCGGCACACTTCGCAGGCAAACACAACAGAAGTTGATCATAAGCTTATAATTAATTTAACTTTCAACTTTATTGTGGTGGGTAAGGATGCTTTTTATTACCAATAACAAAATATGGGCCTTAAAACTTTGTTATGCGCACCAGTATTTCGCCGCAAAGGCCTAAAACACTAGGGAATGTATTTGCACTTCAAAAAAGAAAATATTTCGCGGCACACTTGGAAATCTCTCACGGCACACTAGTGTATTACTCGTATATTAAGCGAGAGGTCTACCACATTTATAAGGGAAACTACACAAAACAAGACTAAAACGTCATATCCGTCGTCATAGGTAGGGCTGTTATCAAACAAATAATTATTTGATTATTTGAAATTTTTAATTATTTGAAAATTTATCAAATAATTTTTTACTCATTTCAAATAATCAAATATTTTTTTCCTATGCAGTACACCTCGATATATGTACAAAATCAATTTATTTGAACACATTGGGGACTTTTTTATGAAATTGCGGGTACACAGAAGCACTTAAACATATGTTTTCAGCCTTATATTAATGTTCATTACCCAATCCCCCAAAAATGTTGGACAAAAAGCATGAACGGTATTAGTTACACCCAGGAATAATTGAAGTTTTTCAAGCAAGTGATTGGTATAGATCACTATTCAATTCAGCCAGTATCCCAGAAAAAGATGTTGTAATAGCGTAAAATACACACGGAATATGTACAGATGGTTTTACCAAATTACGGAGGATAATTGAAGTTTGTCCCTATCTGTACTAATTTATTATTTTAAACAGAAAATAGATTTAATGACTAAGAGCTTACAAAATTTGTTTAGTAGTTTTAACTATCCTTATTTAATAATGACTCTGGGACTTACATATCCGGTATTGTAAATTATTTGATTATTTGATTTGAAAGGAAAAAAAATATTTGATTATTTGAAAAATTAAAAACCTTTATTTGATAACAGCCCTAGTCATAGGGAAGTTCCAAATTTAAATGTTGGGCCCCTTGGCTACGATGCGATGTAACATATCTTTTCAAATAAACCTGACTGCAAGAGAAAGCACAAATCAAGCGAACCGTGGCATGTGCGCCAATTAAAGAGCGTGTGTGCGTTTCTACTGTTTCTTTAACACGCTTGGGCGATTGCACCATAGCCACGACAGTTAGGAAAGCATGACGTCATGTATTTTGACTTGAGAATACTTTTTACATTTCTCAGCAACAAAAGAGGGAAAATACTGCTCCGTTGCCATAGTTGAGCGTCACTGCAACTTTGTTTTAGCTGGGGAAGTGAAAATGAGCACTTTTGTTAACAGCATGTACTGTTTACATAGCAACCGGATTATCGCATAGTCCGGTTAATCCCTTTAAGTGCCCTTGGCAAATCGATGATGCGATTACCCGGATTCGTCTGTATTTGAATTATTTGACAAGTATTTGACTGGTCAATTGACCTGATTATTTTTGACTGGTCAAATACCTAACCCTAGTTTTGTTAAAATTCTTGTCATGCATTGCAACTTTGGGGATTTACAGAAATGTGCCCGGGAATTTTTGAGTGTAGCGAGTTAAAAAATATATTTTTTGGGGGGGGGCTGTGAGTAAATCGCTGGGTCACCCAGGGTTATTTGAAATTCCCAATGATTGTTTTTTTGTCGAAAAATTTATCAACTTTGAATAACTAAGTAACATGTATGCAAACATGAATATCATTGAAAGACTGTTTTTTGACCAAACGGTAAACCAGCTTCAGACAGAAAGAAAATATGTATATATATTAAAACAATATGACCCCTATGAGAAGGAAGGCCATAATTATGAACTCTAATCAGAATCTATAAAAAGTGTTTGAGGTAAATTTTATGGTATTTTAATGCAATATTGGTGGCTTTATATACAAATTTAATGATTGTATTGTATTAATTTTGAAACCAGGAATAAAAATGGTCCGTAACAGTACAGGAACACTACACTCATGCCACAGATTCGGAAAAAGACACCTTAATATGAATTATTCTTTATATATATATATATACTGTTTAAATTTCAAACAATTCAGACAATTGTTTACGAATCTTTCAATACAAGGTAAAACATGTCACTTCACACCTCAAAATGTTTTCACACCTCAAATTTTTTTAACACCTCAACATGCGGCTTACAATTGAATAAATACGGTAGATAAACTTCAACGGAAAGAAAAAAAAAGATTAAAATCAATATGTGTCCCCTTCAGGGAGTTCCTGCCCAAAACATTCTCGAGAAATCTTGAAAAAAATGTAGAGTTGATTCTCAAGAAAGAAATAAAATATCCTCTCGAGAAATTGTGTCATGTACCATGAACAAAAACTAAAAGTTCCTCATGAGATATTGTGCCATGTATCATAAACAAAAAGTAAATGCGACAGGCCTTGTTACTTGTATTTTCGGTTTCAACTCTAAATAGTGGAACCCTAATGAAAAAATGCAATAATCATACCTTAATATGTCTTGTTACATAGGTATTTGGAATATAACCAACTTTGCCTTCTTCACTTGAAGCAAGCCACCAAGATGAGTTGGTTTCTTCCAAAACAAACAAAATATCACCTTGTCTAAAAGACAGTGTATGTGTGTTTCCTCCACTTGATTCGTAAGTATGTAATGCTTTGTACATTATTATGTCTGATTAATAATGCCTACAAGATCAAGTGCACATAAAATAAAAAATGAGCTATACTTTTAAAATTGTTATATCGAAGCAATAGGTGCAGCAAACAATGTTAAGGTGCACCAAGCGTTGATAATAATAATGCCCCTAGCCATAGGCGCCCACTTGCTAAAATCGGCGGGGAGGCAGAATTTTATAACTTGGTAAAGACGGAAATATTTTCAGCCCGGACGTCACCTAACGTCGCAAGTTACACCCTTTGCAGTGTTTCTGGTATACTGGTACTGGTATACATTAGCACAGGGGTGGGCAAACTACGGCCCACGCGCCGCATGCGGCCCGGCAAAGGAGTTTATGCGGCCCGCCAAAAGTCAGTAAATTTTAGAGAAAGTTACCGAGCAACGCTGAATAGTATGATAAGCACAGGCTTAAAAAAATAATGAAAAATACCGAGGGTGCGACTTGCCGATACCTGTACCATGTGCTGTATCTGTAGCCGTACCATACTTAGGAAGTTAGGAACTAAACTCAGATACTTTTTAGGTGCTTTATCCTGTTGTTTCTGCCTCGTTCTTATGCAAATTGTCACTTGACACAATCTCTTCGTTCGATAAAATAAAAGCGATTCAAGTTTTCAAATACAGCCCACTTTGCACTGTTGACGCCAAAACTTTGGTCACGGTTTAGGTCGTTGCAGTACTTTGCAAACGGACACGGCTCCAGAATCGTTAAAACAAACCCGCACAACACCTAAAGAACTAAGAATGGAAAAGCATTTTCCATGTAACGAAATCAGTCGATAAAATCTTGGAATATATATATCTTAGTTATACAATTAAATAAACGGTGATCGTCGATGACCATGTTGCCTGTTGAAGGGTCAGATACTGTTCAGTTCAAATACTCTCAGAACACCTAAAGAACAATTACAATTAGCGGTTCAACACCAACGCCCCCAGTGCAAACAGCGGAAAAAAGGCTCCAGCAAACACACAAAACATCGCATATCTTCAGTTCTAGTACAGGTAGAAAGGTGAAATTTCACACCTGTACTAAGTCGAGCATGCAGAATTTGAAAATGCAAAAAAAAAATTTTTGCCACAAAATTAAACAAATTTTGGGCCGAAATATTCCGATTTTGGTAACTTAAAATAAAACGGGAAAAATAAAATATTGCTCATTTTTTGGGAAAAGCTTTACGTTTCTGAAAATCAAAGTGATAAGCGCCTAATTTCGGGGCGGCTGGTTAAAAAAATGCAATTTAGTAGAAAAATTTTATGACGTAAAAAGGTGGCAGTTTAGGTTTGGCGCTCAAATTTTGCGGTCAAATCCCAACGGATTTGAATGAAACTTGCAGGAAATGCAAATGAGGGTCATTACATTGCACAGAAAAAATATCTACTTAAAACGACCTAATGGTAAAAATTGATAACCGATTAAATGTTATTACTGCCAAATTACATTTTGGAATAAGTACGATCTTCAGTTTATCTTTAAAAAACGCAAGAAATTGACACTCAAATGCAATGAATCACACACATATGCAATTATGAGGTATTTAGGCTACTAAGTTATATTGTAAAAATCAAAAGAAAACATTGATTCTGAGCGAAATATTAATCATACGAAACTGAATAGTGCCATAACGACCAACGCTTGTCCTATTTTGAGGCGAATTTTTAGCTATTGTGTTCAAACGGGAAAAATGCCACTGCCATATTCTTTTTCCGTAGCGCATGCCGTTTTCAAACAGCCCTAAATCGTTATTCTAACTTCGGGGCCACTGCTCGCAATATTCACTTGAAGTTCATAACTCGCGCATATCAAAACCACAAGTATTAATACGCTTATGAATATGACTGCTCAATGCTCTTTACTACGTTTCGCTGTGGTTTTGATTATTTTTAAGCGAGTGCTATCGTTGGTTTGTTAATTCCTTGAAAAGTATTGTGTGCAAATTTTTCTGTTCGGCTTTGTTTGGTTCGCGAGATATTGAGGTCGAAAGTGAACCCTTTTTGGCCATTTTGATCGGTCGCGCGTCATTGTTTGCTGGCGAGCGGGACGGCGGCAATATGCGCGAGTTATGAACTTCAAGTGAATATTGCGAGCAGTGGCCCCGAAGTTAGAATAACGATTTAGGGCTGTTTGAAAACGGCATGCGCTACAGAAAAAGAATATGGCAGTGGCATTTCTCCCGTTTGAACACAATAGCTAAAAATCCGCCTCAAAATAGGACAAGCGTTGGTCGTTATGGCACTATTCAGTTTCGTATGATTAATATTTCGCTCAGAATCAATGTTTTCTTTTGATTTTTACAATATAACTTAGTAGCCTAAATACCTCATAATTGCATATGTGTGTGATTCATTGCATTTGAGTGTCAATTTCTTGCGTATTTTAAAGATAAACTGAAGATCGTACTTATTCCAAAATGTAATTTGGCAGTAATAACATTTAATCGGTTATCAATTTTTACCATTAGGTCTTTTTAAGTAGATATTTTTTCTGTGCAATGTAATGACCCTCATTTGCATTTCCTGCAAGTTTCATTCAAATCCGTTGGGATTTGACCGCAAAATTTGAGCGCCAAACCTAAACTGCCACCTTTTTACGTCATAAAATTTTTCTACTAAATTGCATTTTTTTAACCAGCCGCCCCGAAATTAGGCGCTTATCACTTTGATTTTCAGAAACGTAAAGCTTTTTCCAAAAAATGAGCAATATTTTATTTTTCCCGTTTTAGTTTAAGTTACCAAAATCGGGATATTTCGACCCAAAATTTGTTTAATTTTGTGGCAAAAATTTTTTTTTGCATTTTTAAATTCTGCATGTTCGACTTAGTACAGGTGTGAAATTTCACCTTTCTACCTGTACTAGAACTAAAGATATGCGATGTTTTGTGTGTTTGCTGGAGCCTTTTTTCCGCGGTTTGTCCTGGGGGCGTTGGTTGTTTCAACCAATGTTTGTCCAATCAAGTGACAATAACAAACGTATTTTTATAGCTGAAAATATGCTATGTTAATATTTTGGGCTAGATCAGGCGTGCACAACCTGCGGCCGTACGGCCGTGACGCAACTAAAACTATTTTGCCAAATATTTTGATTTTTAAACTGCTAAAAACAGATTTCGTGAGACTGGAAAAAAGATTACCAGCCTAGTAACTATATGCGTCAGGCTTTATTCGCTTATTGTGTGCAAACAATGCGAAAAAACATGCACCGCAATCGTCACAATACAGATTATGATGCACTGCAGCTCCAGTTTCGTGACGTTTTCAGTTGTGCGCATGCGCACTTACAAAAGCTACATGCCGGGCGAAATAGGCGAGAGGGGGCTGTAGCTCGCGCAGCCCCTACCGTGACGTAGCGCTAGTTGTGTTGTCTGCTTCGCGTCAGTGAGCTCCAAAGCCAAACCCGTGTACTATATTCTTAAGTTCGGCAGTGAGTAGTATGGTGGCCGCAAGGATGGCAGTACGGTACGGTACGATGGTACGGTACGGTACGGTACGCATCAAATTTCATCAAAAAGTACGGTACGTAGGTACGGTACGCAAAGAAATCTGAGGTACGGGTACGGTACGTGGTACAGTCCTTCACTAGAGCGTACCACCGTACCAAAAGCGTACCGTACCACCGTACTGGTACGCATATTAAATGTTGATTAAACGGTCATTTTTGAATCGTTACCATTTGCAGATAATATCAAAATTGTCTGAAACTTGAATTTAAGTTGTTTAAAACATGATTTCATCACAGTGTCCCTATACCAAAATAGTGCTCAAAAAAGTTTATGACGTCACTGCTTAATAATGCGAGCTTACCATGCAAAAGGAGAGTTACGCGCAAAGGCGCCGAGTGGGCGGTGGCGGGGTGGGTTTGTAAAACACGGTGGCGGCCACCGTGGATATTTTGATTTGTTTGTAGCGGTATAGTACGAAACATCGTAAAATCTGAAAAAAATTGGGAACAATTTTGCTCTTAAACAAGCATGCTGGCATCAAAGCAACAAAACGCGTGGAAACTGCAACGTGTTTTGGTTAGAGCTTTGTTTATGACGTCAAACAAATTGTTGGCAGTGAATGTATGGCCATAATTATGTACAATGTGATTGTACTGCAATGACTGGTTATAGTTTAGACCAGGGGTGGGCAACCTGCGGCCCACGGGCCGCATACGGCCCTCCATTAAAGGTTGTGCGGCCCGCAGAGACGCTTGGATTTCAAAAGTACTGACAAACGAGTCCAATTAATACATATTTTTGAGCTGATTAATGCGCCTGATGCTAGTTTACTGCGATCTGGCAAAATGTGGCTAGAATCAAATACGAATTATAATTATACTTGTAGTTAAGCATATTTGGTAAGAAACAAAGCAAAATCACTTTGTGTTATGCACATGTGCGGCCCGCGATCCAATTTTGACATTCATAATTGGCCCTACAGTAACAAAGGTTGCCCACCCCTGGTTTAGACTTTGGGTGATACAAGAGCAACAATTTGATGAAACTTTTTCTTAACGTTGCTAAACCAGTAATACGTTAAAGCAAACTGTTTTAACTAAATATTATTTAAAAAAATGTTTTTAAAAAAAAGAATTTAACGAATGTTACATTCCATTGAAAGTTTCTTGGGCTTTGAGGTGGGTTCGTGTGGTTGCACGCATTAGTGACATCACAAAATTGACGTCATAATTTACGTCCGCCACCTTGCATTTTTATAAAACTCGGCGCCTTTGGTTACACCTTACACGTACCGTAGACGTATTATTAAAACGCGCACGTGACAAGAACAGAGATTAACTCGGCATTTGTAATTGATTCTCAAGTTAGTTGAAAAAGCTAGCTAGTGTTGTTGTCTCTTAAGAAACATGCTGTTGAAAATTACCCACTGTCACTGCACGGGCCCATCGTAGAAAACGCATCAACCTTTCATTTCGAATGAGCTGGTTGTAATGGGACAGCTTGTTGTTTAGAGCGTACCGTACCACCGGTACGCAAATTTTCGTACCGTACCTTGAGTACGGTGGTACGGTACGCTTTGATTTTTGACATTTGGTACGGTACGGTGGTACGGTACGCTCTACGTAACGAGGTACGTGGTACGGTCAACGCAATACGTACCGTACCGTACTGCCATCCTTGGGTGGCCGACAGCTGCCACTCAAAAAATAAAAACAATTAACAAAAAAATAATAATAATTACAAAACTTTATTAAATAAAAAATATTTCAAGAAAAATGAAATATAAAAGTAAAAGCAAAAAAAAATAAAAAAAAAGTTTTTCTAAAAAAAGTAAAAGCAAAACATAAAATAAAAAATAAGTTTTCAAAAAAAGTAAAAGCAAAAAAAAATAAAATAAAAAATAAAGTAAAAGCAAAAAATAAATAAAAAAAAGTTTTCAAAAAAAAAAGCATAAAAAAATAAAGTAAAAGCAAAAAATAAAAATAAAAGTTTTCAAAAAAAAAGTAAAAGCAAAAAAAAATTTAGTCACTCACTAGCTCACTAGTCACTAGTTTAATTGGTGTGTAACAACAAAATTAAGATAAAAATTGATAGGAGTTTGACTGGTGAAGTGGTTGTAATTGGTTTAAAGTCAGTACTTTGTGCAACCTCTTGCTTTACGAAACTGATCAATGCTCCACTGCAGGCACAATTTTACTTTATAAAATGTACTACTTTCTGTGTTACATTTTGTATTGCAGATTGGTAAAGTTTTTGCGATCAATAGTAAATCATTCATTGTTGCTGTTTTTGTTGCACAAGTTCAGACAGTCATTTTATTAACTTCATTTTAAAAGTCTGGTATTTTAGTCTCATTGTTTTTCATGCAGCAGATTCGTAACAGAGTGGTGTTAATTTTAATTGTATTAATTATAGTGTGTACACTTTACTATGCTTTCTGGTGCAGGATTTATATGTTTTTGAACTAATTCATGATTCCATTTTTCAGCTTAACTTTCAAGATAAATGTTTAAAAAGTTACTGTTAGACAAGTCCAACAGTTTTTCTGAAAACATATTTGGTTATCATGTTTTAGTTTATTGACAGTGTTGTCCTAGTAGCAGTACAAAGATTCCAGCTGTGAATTATGATTGTACTGTTTACTCATTTGCTGACATTATCAATAATATTTTGTGTTTTTTATGGTGCTTCTTTGTATTTTTTTATTGTAACCCCAAAGACTAAATTGTAATTAAAATAAATTAAAAACCTAAAATACTTGTTGGAAACTTGAATTAGGTTTGCAAGTACTGCACAGATGGCAAGGGTAAATTTAATTTCAGAACATCAGCTAATGACTGCATAATGTGTGGAAAGTATTGTACAGATGCTGAACGGGTTTTGAACTATATAACAATGCAGAATAGTTGACAGGAGAAAATTCCAAAAAATGTCCACTAGTATGTCAGTGCATTAAAATCATAAACGACGTGCAGATAGGTAATAATATAATTTATTCAATTTTTAGTCAGAAGGTGCAGTAAAAAATACCAAATACACATCAAAAACATACTAAATTTAGTTAGCAGACGTGGAAAATAATGTGGTAAAACAAGTGGGGATAAAGGAAAGAATACTTTTTGACAATCATAAACCATTAGTACCAGAAAAAGGTGAAACACAGCAGATAGAGGTTGATATATATGCCGCAGAACTACTGAATCAAAAAGGACTTTATCAAATGCACAACAAAGCAGCACCTATTTTGTTGTAATTATAGACAATACTAGGTACTGCTTAAAGCATATGCATTCCAAACCATTTCTTGCTTGTGGACCAGCAAGGATAGAAAAAATCATATTTTATCACACTGACCAACTTCCAGAACCTATCATCAATGATGACTAGACTTCTGCGTCTTCTCCATTCTAATGCACTAATCTTTGCCAGCTGACAATCAATTAGAAAGTAAGATAAAAGTTGAGACTGATAAGCAACAAACTTTAAAGCCCAACTCCAATGCAAGTCATCATCACACTTCTTTGTATAATCCAACTTTAATGGACCAAACTTTGCCAAGTTTGTTTCCACATTCTCTGAAGGACCCATGACCATAAAATTGCCACCAAAACAAGCTGATAAAAAGCCAGGAAAACACAAATAAATGTTTTAGAGTTCTGAGATTTGAATTTCATTCATTTTGTTGTTTGCTTGTTTTTGCATCGGCAACTGTGAACTGATTCTTCAATAAAGGATGTTGAAATAAAACACTGCTTGCTTTAGTTTTCTATACCCTTGCTTGCCTAACACATGTAATAGACATCCTGTAAGACAAAAGTCTTTAGATATTAGTTGCAATTGCAGCAGTAGAGCACATGAAGACTGTTACATTCAGCCTAAACCATACTCAATAAATCAGTCAACTGCAGTGCAGACCAAGACAAAAGACAAAAAACTCGTACCTCATGTAGTTATAGCATTGCAACTGCGTAGTAAAGTACATGCGGTTACTTACAATACAAGTTGGGGAAAGTCCCGGGTACATGCGATAGATTTAGTATATAGGCTGTGTACATGCTATACATGCTATACATGCTATACATGCGATACATGCGATACATACGATACTTTATGTTTTAAAGGGGTCCGTACAAAGAGTATAGAAAACATGAGTGGAACCTCTGACGTAACAATGGATTTTTTTGGGTTTTCCTTCGTCCTGCGTCACGGTTCAGTGCATAGAAGTTTGTTCAACATTTTGTTTGTAGTTTGCTATAGTTAAGTGCGCAAAACGAGCCATATGTGTTTGTAATTATCATCCCATGTTTCGAATTTAGTGCGAGAGGCAGAAAAAAATTGCCCATGGCAGTATGGTGGTACTAAATGTAGTTTAGTTTCGTTTATTCGCACTTTTTTACGGACGAGGTGGCGAAAAACCTTGATTTCACTTAGACAGCCACTGCTTATTTCAGTGCATACACGCTTGCATACAACAAAGCAAAAAGACTCAATCCATATTACGAAACTATGAAAAAAATGCTTTGTGAACATAAAGCGAATTAGGTCTTTGCTTAAGTTTTGTGTTTACATGCTTAAGGTTTTTTCGAAAAAGAGCAAAATTTCGTGGAAAAATATAACTTTCGTGCAAAATGACTTTCATAAATAATTTTCATAATCTTTCTGCAATTCTGCACCATTCTTGAACTTTCATTGCCTGTCAGGCAGTCTGATGAGCTCTAACAGGGCGAAAAAGTTCAATTACTTTAATTTTACATTAAACGTGTCTAAACTCTGTTGTATGCCACATTATGTCAAATAGGCCTATTTAATGTTACTTGCAAAAGATAAAAAAATATCTCAGTTTCTAAACAAAAAAATATTGTACATACATATAGGCTGGACCAACAGATTTAAAGCTGCTCAAAAAAGAGTGGATTCGTGAATCTCACAGCTGTCAGACACTGAAGTTTGTATTTGTTTTTTTAACCATTTAATTGTTTATGTTTTTTGCTTTATTTCTTGGAAGACAGCAACAAAACCCAAAGAATGGAAACCCATTAACAGTAAACAATGTTAAGAAAGTTTTAGGCAACAACCAGCACAAAAGAAAGTGATTCAAACTTGCATTTTAAAAGCGTTCAGGCTCTTTAACAGCCTTAAAGGAGTATAATGGTACGTCAAAGTTAATTTGTACTTAAAAGTTGACCAGGTTCAACAAGTGTTTGTTTGTTGTTTATTCTGAACTTGGAGTGAGTGCCAGTTTAGAGGAAAAGACAGCCATATTGAGAAGTTGCATGCCAGGGATATCACCATGAGGCACTTAGTCCATGAAGCACAGTTTTTACACTACCAACATGAGTCAGCCACTGAGTGAAAGCTTGATATTCTGTGTGGAAATGAGTGCAAACTGGTAAAAAGTTCAGTGTTCTGTTTTACATGAAACATTTTAAACATGCCTTGCTTATGTTGTATGTATCATACAGTTCATGGCTTTTAATTTCATTTGTGTGACAGGCTTCACACAATGTTCCAACTGTTCATATTTAGATCTGATTTGACAACAACAGAAGACAGAAGTATCTGTAAAATAATAAAAAATAACACAGTATTACCATAGTATAAATTTGATACAAGATGCTGAATAAAAAAACAACCAGTTATCATGCACTCTTGTCATATTTTTTTGTTTTCATAATCAAAACTGTTTGTTAATGGAATGTTTATAAGTCTTAAAAATATAACCCCTCTTATTCTTACATGCCTGACAAACTATATATTTGTTGGTTATAAAAATAATAATAAAAAAACAAAACAAGTTCTACAGTGGCAAAGTGCATGGCTTTGTCCGTACTGAACATGTGGTAAATCCATCTTTCTGTTAAATATCTTGTGAAACAAGCCACACTAAAGGATGTTAAAAAATGTACAAATTGCATTGCAAGGTAACTTCATTTTCTCTAATTTGAAACTACCACATGTGAATTTTGCCACATTCTTGTCACTTTATATGCGTAATAAACCACTCTATATAAATGTCTCAACTGAAAAACTTTGTCATAATACCTGAGATGCTTTATTGTAGAAAAACAACCCAGTGACCCAGTGAAACTTTGTCTCTCGTTTCACATTATATAGCCATCTTATATCGCAGTTTTTATAGATTTTATAAAAATTCTACAACTATAAGACAAATATAACATCATTCTTTGGCCAGCAATTAAATCCTAACGCCTGACGACCGATTATTGCATTTATTATTAACTTGCAGTCTGCTATCAAGTACATACAATTTCAGCGAAAAACGTGCAAAACTTCTATGCACTGAAGCGGAACGGCGTACGAAACTAAATTCAGCTTAACAATGCAAATAGTCACGTGACAAGCCCGAGTTTCATCTCATGGTTTATAATCTCTTTGTCTAGTATTAGTGCTCTATGTAGGCACCCATCCTACAGCCACATTAAGCTTATCATATTCGTAGAGTCGAACGGAATAAATTGTTTCTACCTGAACCAGTTTTTTTCTGAGATTCCAATCAGTTTTTGGACAGAGAAACTCTCTTTTTCTATGTTCTATGATATTCAAAATATCATCTCTTTTACTTTGATTTCTCGTTTTAAAACTTAGACAGGTGGGCCTCCTGTCTTTTTTCGTCAAAATAATTGCGCGGAATTACAATTTTTTGCGCGGATTGATCGATTTTTGATTGAAAGGTGGATTTAACGATTTACGCAACTTGTATGTAACGCCTGCAACACTATCTGACAAAAAAGAACAACAAAATAAACACTACGATTCTTCAGTTTTGCTCTATTGCGCACGCAGCCAACAGGGGTTGTGACATTTTTGGGACAGGTGTCACGGACACCCGTTGTATGTCACCAAATCAGGGACAGGCTGTCACTAAAGTCGCTGCGGATTTGGGTGTCCCTAATTTTGGGTGTCCCTGATTTTGAGTGTCACCAAGAATAAATAGCAAGACATAAGCGGGTAGGCATAATTGCTTACTTGCAAGATATTTCTTGACTTTTGCAAGTATTATTGTTTCGGAACCGGCAGTATTAGTATTGACATTTGTAAGTATTATTGTTTAGGAAACGGCAGTTAGTATTGACATTCGTAAGTATTATTATTTAAGAAACAGCAGTAAAACAATGTCCAATGAAATAACGAGAATCACAACCAAAAGTCGATTGATTATATCTCCAAAAATGCTCACGGTTAGGGTTATTAGGGTCGGGGTAAGGTATTAGCACTTAAAATTCAATAAAACTAACCCAAAAAATTAGTTACTAATGTAAAAATTTAAAAAACTTATTTCCCAACCCATTTATAGCCGCTAAATAAAAAAAATCGTCTCTTTACGCCTCCTTGTGAAATCGAGGTTGTGATTTTCGTTATGGTGTTAGTCGCTCTACCCAAAATCAGGGACACCCTGTCACAAATCAGGGACACCTGTCACAAATCAGGGACACCCTGTCACAAATCTGGGACAGCCTGTCAGTGACAGGCAGCGAGTGACACCCTGTCACTAAATTGTTACAGCCCCGTCTCCACGCAGCTGCTCTGCTAAACTTTGCAATTTCAATTTCCATAACGATTCAAACATATTTGCTGTTACATTCAGTTCTTTCAAAATAATTTAAGAATGCCAAACTGCACTTAATTATTTGTCAAACAGAAAACATTATTTTATGTAACTTGCCTAGCCGGCAGTCACTTGGCATTTTTGAAGAATATAAGGGACAGCGGCATTTTGCGCGAGTTATGAACTTCAAGTTAATATTCGGAGCAGAGCCCCCGATATGGGGCGCCGTTGTCGATAGCTAACTTGCAACGCTAAGTTGCGGCAAGATAGCTAACTTGCGACGCAAAGTTGCGGCAACTTAGCTAACTTGCAACGCAAAGTTGCGGCAACTTAGCTAACTTGCGACGCTAAGTTGCCGCAACTTAGCTAACTTGCGACGCTAAGTTGCCGCAAGATAGCTAACTTGCAACGCTAAGTTGCTGCAACTGGCGTCCCTATATGCATAAAAAGTAAATAGTTTAAAAAGCTAATAAATTAAAATAGTTTAAAAACTACAAAAAAATGCCTACCATTTCAGCTGTTCTTTTAAGTCTTCATACAAGCCAAAAATGTGTGGGTATCGAAATTCCATTAAGCAGTCCATCGTATGACCACATGTAGCCTACATGTGTTGCCGGAAATGAATGTACAACCACAACGCACCGGGTAACTTGCGACGCTAAGTTGCGGCAACTTAGCTAACTGCAACGCTAAGTTTTTTTGTTTGTTTTCAAAACGGCCTTAAGGCGCCGTTGTCGAAAAAATTAAGTTGCGGCAACTTAATTTTTTCGACAACGGCGCCCCATACCCCGAAACTACAATACCGGTAACCAGTTACGGCTTTTTGAAAACGGCATGCTCTGCAGAAACAGAATATGTCAGTGACTTTTATTCCGTGAAACGCGTTAAAGAGCATTAAGCAGTCATATTCATAAGCGTATTAATATTTGTGGTTTTTATATTTTTTAAACGAATGCCATCGATGGTTTGTGAATGCTTACAAAAGTATTGTGTTAAAATTTTTTTGTTCAGCTTTGTTTGGTTCGCGAGATATTGGGGTCGGAAGTGCACCCTTTGCGTGGTTGCTGGCGCCGTTTTTTGCTGGTTGCCAGGATCGCGTAGGTCATTTTGCAGTCTGTTTTATATTTTGCATTTTTTTTTCAAATTTTGCAGTTTCGGTGCAGTTTGCGAACAGCTTAAAATTTTGCAGTGCGAACAAAAATGGGTACCACTAAAAGAAGAAAAGCGGGAAACGCAGGAAATCAACACTAAAAGCAGAAAAGAAAGGAAAAGCAGAAAAAAGGGAAATTTGTGTTTCCTAAAAGAGGGAGAAATAATTGCAGAAAAACAGGAAAAGAGTAAAATTTCCTGTTTCTGTAGGTTTCGAAACACAGAAAAGCAGAAAAACGGGAAACGTTGTCGAAATACAGAAAAGCAGAAAAACGGGAAATGTTTCTTTATTTGTTTTTTTATGTCGTTCTAACTCTTTAAAACCATTTAATAGCGTTCTACATCGATTGTATCGGAATACAGAAAAGCAGAAAAACGGGAAATGTTTCTTTATTTGTTTATTATGTCGTTCTAACTCTTTAAAACCATTTAATAACGTTCTACATCGATTGTATCGAAATACAAAAAGGCAGAAAAACGGGAAATGTTTCTTTATTTGTTTTTTTATGTCGTTCTAACTCTTTAAAACCATTTAATAGCGTTCTACATCGATTGTGTCGAAATACAAAAAGGCAGAAAAACGGGAAATGTTTCTTTATTTGTTTTTTTATGTCGTTCTAACTTCTTTAAAATCATTTAATAGCGTTCTACATCGATTGTGTCGAAATACAGAAAAGCAGAAAACGGGAAATGTTTCTTTATTTGTTTTTTATGTCGTTCTAACTCTTTAAAACCATTCAATAGCGTTCTACATCGATTGTGTCGAAATACAGAAAAGCAGAAAAACGGGAAAAGTTTCTTTATTTGTTTTTTATGTCGTTCTAACTCTTTAAAACCATTTAATAACGTTCTACATCGATTGTGTCGAAATACAGAAAAGCAGAAAAACGGGAAATGTTTCTTTATTTGTTTATTATGTCGTTCTAACTCTTTAAAACCATTTAATCGCGTTCTACATCGATTGTATCGAAATACAGAGAAGCAGAAAAACGGGAAATGTTCTTTTTTTTATGCCATTCTAACTTCTTTAAAACCATTTAATAGCGTTCTACATCGATTGTGTCGAAATACAGAAAAGCAGAAAAACGGGAAATGCTTTTTTATTTGTTTTTTTTATGTCGTTCTAACTCTTTAAAACCATTTAATAGCCTTCTTCATCGATTGTGTCGAAATACAGAGAAGCAGAAAAACGGAAAACGTTGTCGAAATACAGAAAAGCAGAAAACGGGAAATGTTTCTTTATTTGTTTTTTTATGTCATTCTCACTCGTAAAAATCATTGGAAAGTGATCTAATAGCGTTTTTACTGATAAGTTACAAATCATTTTTTAACCGACCTTTTACATCGCTTGTGTACTGAAAATACGGGAAAACTTTTTTTTTTGTCATACCTTGTTGACACACTCATGAATATATATATATATATAACTTATGTCAACTGATCCTGCCTTCGTAATGGCTGTTAAATAAAAAAAATTCATTTATGACAAAATTAAATAGGGCTTGCCTCATGTTCATTCCATTTTCTGACAGTACAATAAAGTTTGGTTGAACTGTCATTTCTCCCAATAACTCTTCACGTTTTTCTCTCCTCAATGTTTTATTTCAACGTTATAACAATCGGTATTTTGAACTGTCATTTCTCCCAATAACTCTTCACGTTTTTCTCTCCTCAATGTTTTATTTCAACGTTATAACAATCGGTATTGTTCTATATGGTTTTTTTAATGCATTGCGTATTTACTTGCACACAACAACCACATAAACAGAAACATTTCTGTCTAGGTATTTTTGAACAAAAGGAATACAAGGATGAAGAGTATGCAAATGCAAGGCGATTAAAAAGTGTCCCGGCTAAAATGAAGAAGAATTACAAACCATAAATGTCAACAGTTACACTTAAACGGATGAACAATTGTTCCATCCGAACGAACATTTCCTGGCAGACAGACCCGGTGGAACCATTTTCTACATGAGATGCAGAAAACCTGTGTTTGGTTTGTTTTGTTTCCTGAGCAGCCTATGGCTTCGCATTTTCCCATGCCTCAGTGCTCTTTGCATTTGATTTGAAAATTTGGTGGTATGGCCGTTTTTCGATGGACAGTGAAGATTCTGCATTGTGTTTCTCGTCCTTTTTTTCACTGACTGCCCGTTTAGCTTCATCCAGCTTTTGTTTGGGCTTGGTGGATGAATAAATCAGTTCTTGGTTTGCTACAGTTTGCTTTATCCAGTTTCTTGCTTCAGTAGAACTAACATCCACAGGAGGAGGGATGGTTGAGGACACAGAACATGTTTACCACACATAAAACACCACAGTCATAACTGTTTTTTTGTTGGGGAACTGCTTAACATTGTACAAATTTCCACTCTGTGTACGATACTTTTATGCCAGCAACAGCGTAGCAAGCGGCCACTATTTGGAAAACCTTCGTCATAAAACAGTTTAGTTTGGAAGATGTTGACGTTTCGAAGGTGTCAATCGAAGCAATAATTTTTTCCTTAAGATTTGCTATGATTAGAAACCAATGACCTCCAGGGTTGCAGACAACGCAGAAATTGTCGAAGTTAATTGCTTCTCTTTGGCAGACAAATGTTGCAATCACGTCGTGCATATTTCTTTCTGCACACTGCAGAAGAAAAGAATCGAACATTAAGAATGCTGGGCTTGTGGTATCTTTAATCAGGCACTGGATTGAAAATTCCAGTGATTCTTCTGTCAACCACCGGTTTCCTTCCAAACACTCAAGCAGATAGGTCTTACTCCAACCTTCATCAATTTTGATTTCCGAATAGTTGCTTATCCATGGAAACAGCTAAACTTCAGAAGAATGTTTAACTTCACAATCATCCAATTCATGGATCGAAAACTCATCAACAATTGTTGTATCATCTAAAGTGCTTATCCATGGAAACAGCTGAACTTCAGAAGAATGTTTAACTTCACAATCATCCAATTCATGGATCGAAAACTCATCAACAATTGTTGTATCATCTAAAGCTTCTAGACTTAAATCATCTAGTGTGTCAACTGTTTGGCTAAGCTGGACGAGATTTCCCTTTTTGGGTGTTGATGTTGCATGTTGTAATTTGACGCTTTTTCAGTCCAGGGGAAAAGTGGCTGGGGCGGGGTCAACTTCGTAGTCATAATCCTTTGGTCTTGGCCGTTTTCGACCGGATTTTTTTTCAGAGCCACGGCTTTTTTTGATCATCATCGAAAGGGACTAACTACGTTGGTCTTTACTTTTATCTTTTGACTCCTGTATTGCCATTTGCCCTGCTGGAACATGGAAACATAAACCGGTACTTGGACAAGAACACTTTGAGGGCTTCGGGTTCAAAACAACGCTTTGTACGTTGTTCGTGAAGGATTCATTACTGAAAATGATGATGTGGCAGCGGAAAAGCCAATAAGACCTCGCTTGATGCGTAGTCGTGCCATCGCTTTTTGGGTCGTCTGATAATCATCTTCCTTTTCCACACTGCCAACCTGTCTGACTTAATCTGAAAGTGTTTCGTTTACAAGATTTTCCATTGTGGAAATAACTGGCAAGTGTACTTCAGTGCGTGTTGCCGCAAAAAAGAAAACTCTGATTTTAACTGGTATCTTCCGAAGCCAGTAACTGCGCACGAAAATTCGTAGCGGTAAATGTCCTGAACTTGCTTTAATATCATTATCATCAGGTCAATAGGTAATAACTGGTGTTCTGTTACTGCCTTAAGCACGTGGTTCATACTTTCCGCGATGTTGTTTGCTACAGCACCTTGTTGAAACGCAGCATACTTTTCTGTTACAAACATGCAGGAGTGTTGAATGAGATCGTTTTTTTAGATTTCCATTTAAAATAGCTTTTATTTGATTGCGACCAGCTGCTTGAAAGTATCACGTACAAGTTACAAGTTTTCTGTATTTCGACAAAATCGATGTAGAACGCTATTAAATGGTTTTAAAGAGTTAGAACGACATAAAAAAACAAATAAAGAAACATTTCCCATTTTTCTGCTTTTCTATATTTCGACACAATCGATGTAGAACGCTATTAAATGGTTTTAAAGAGTTAGAACGACATAAAAAACAAATAAAGAAACATTTCCCGTTTTTCTGCTTTTCTGCATTTCGACACAATCGATGTAGAACGCTATTAAATGGTTTTAAAGAGCTAGAACGACATAATAAACAAATAAAGAAACATTTCCCGTTTTTCTGCTTTTCTGTATTTCGACACAATCGATGTAGAACGCTATTGAATGGTTTTAAAGAGTTAGAACGACATAAAAAAACAAATAAAGAAACATTTCCCGTTTTTCTGCTTCTCTGTATTTCGACACAATCGATGTAGAACGCTATTGAATGGTTTTAAAGAGTTAGAACGACATAAAAAAACAAATAAAGAAACATTTCCCGTTTTTCTGCTTTTCTGTATTTCGACACAATCGATGTAGAACGCTATTGAATGGTTTTAAAGAGTTACAACGACATAAAAAAAACAAATAAAGAAACATTTCCCGTTTTTCTGCTTCTCTGTATTTCGACACAATCGATGTAGAACGCTATTAAATGGTTTTAAAGAGTTAGAACGACATAAAAAAAAACAAATACAGAAACATTTCCCGTTTTTCTGCTTTTCTGTATTCCGACACAATCGATGTAGAACGCTATTAAATGGTTTTAAAGAGCTAGAACGACATAAAAAACAAATAAAGAAGCATTTCCCGTTTTTCTGCTTTTCTGTATTTCGACACAATCGATGTAGAACGTTATTAAATGGTTTTAAAGAGCTAGAACGACATAAAGAAACATTTCCCGTTTTTCTGCTTTTCTGTATTTCGACACAATCGATGTAGAACGCTATTAAATGGTTTTGAAGAGCTAGAACGACATAATAAACAAATAAAGAAACATTTCCCGTTTTTCTGCTTTTCTGTATTTCGACACAATCGATGTAGAACGCCATTAAATGGTTTTGAAGAGCTAGAACGACATAAAAAACAAATAAAGAAACATTTCCCGTTTTTCTGCTTTTCTGTATTTCGACACAATCGATGTAGAACGCTATTGAATGGTTTTAAAGAGTTACAACGACATAAAAAAACAAATAAAGAAGCATTTCCCGTTTTTCTGCTTCTCTGTATTTCGACACAATCGATGTACAACGCTATTAAATGGTTTTAAAGAGTTAGAACGACATAAAAAAACAAATAAAGAAACATTTCCCGTTTTTCTGTATTTCGACACAATCGATGTAGAACGCCATTAAATGGTTTTAAAGAGTTACAACGACATAAAGAAACATTTCCCGTTTTTCTGCTTTTCTGCATTTCGACACAATCGATGTAGAACGCTATTAAATGGTTTTGAAGAGCTAGAACGACATAATAAACAAATAAAGAAACATTTCCCGTTTTTCTGCTTTTCTGTATTTCGACACAATCGATGTAGAACGCCATTAAATGGTTTTGAAGAGCTAGAACGACATAAAAAACAAATAAAGAAACATTTCCCGTTTTTCTGCTTCTCTGTATTTCGACACAATCGATGTAGAACGCTATTAAATGGTTTTAAAGAGTTAGAACGACATAAAAAACAAATAAAGAAACATTTCCCGTTTTTCTGCTTTTCTGTATTTCGACACAATCGATGTAGAACGCCATTAAATGGTTTTAAAGAGTTACAACGACATAAAAAACAAATAAAGAAAAATTTCCCGTTTTTCTGCTTCTCTGGATTTCGTCAGCGTTTCCCGTTTTTCTGCTTTTCTGTGTTTCGAAACCTAAAGAAACAGGAAATTTCACTCTTTTCCTGTTTTTCTGCAATTATTTTTTCCCTCTTTTAGGAATCATAAATTTCCCTTTTTTCTGCTTTTCCTTTCTTTTCTGCTTTTAGTGTTGATTTCCTGCTTTTCCCGCTTTTCCGTTTTTCTTCTTTTAGTGTTACCCAACAAAAATCCCAAAATTTCTGTCCGCGACATCACTAGTGAGCCGCGAGCTAGATAAGTTTTGCAGGAGTACATGTAGTCATGTACTTGTTGTAACCAAAGTATATATAAAACACTATGTAGACTTTGGTTGTAACCACTTAACCACTGGGCATTATCTTAGTTTTAGTATCACATGCGTTGGTTCTTTGATTGAAAAATTGTGACGTCATAGTGATGTAACTATATGAGTGAGGTATCCGCACTGTGTCGTTTGTCACAATCATAAGGGGAATAGTCGGCATACCAGACCCGTCACAGCAGTTTCCTTCACTCCTTCACACACAAAATAAAGTGTCTATTAGTTACAATTGTGCACTACCACTAACCCATATTTTTTATTAGAAAATGGAGAATTCAAGTGATTCTGACTTTTCTGAGTCAGTAGTTGGCCAAGCAGTGTTAGATTCTAATTTGTCATGTGAAGAAAGCATTATTTCCCAATGCCTCAATGAGCCTGGTTCTTGTAGTACACCTCAAGCACACTTGAAGGCTTCAAGTCTTCACTCTTGTGCACATGAAAGCTTCTTGCAAGTTCCAAATCCGAGCAAAGCAACAGAATTACCTGTTAATCTACTAAATTCATGTCAAATAAAAAGGTCCTGCAATTTGCAAAATGATGATGCAAAATTCAAACATTTAAATGCTAATATGCCACCGTCAAAGAGATTTATTCATCAATTGTTTTTGGACATTGCACCTCCATGCAAAAAACGAAAAACATTGCAAAGAGAAGATTTTGCCACTTTAGACCATGATGAAACAACCAAAGCTGTTGAAAAGAGCCAGTCAGTTTGTGAAACTACTATTGTTGAGGAAGCAGACACTGATAATGATGTTAGTGAATTGTTATTGGACACGTTTGATGAAGAAGATGATTATTGTGGGCCAGACAGCGATCCAAGTTTGTTGGATTCACCGACATGGGAAGAAAATATTTTATTACCAACTACAGACGTTAATAATACACTTGTTACAGTAAACACAAAACAAAGTGTTTCTGATATGAAGGAATCCAAAATAGATAAAATATGTTGCAATGAAGTGACAGCTGTGCAACAGTGCACATTTGCTGCATGCAGTAAAGCTTTAAGTTCTGTTGAAAATAATGCCTTAAAAGCAGTACAAGATGAAGATGAAAATGAAACAGCTTCCAGAGACAATTTAAATAAGTCGCCAGTAGAAAATTCAAAAAAAAGACGTACACCTCGTTCAGTATCATTGGCAAACTATTTGAAGACCTGTGGTGATAATCAGAAACAAAATTACCCTGCATGGCTTGAAAATGTACGTTTAACCTGTACACAAAAGGAATTGGATAATTACATTAAACCACTTTATGAAAGCTATGAAAGCAATGAAACCAAAAGACAATATTTGACTGATCTTTCTACACACAATTATCACAAGACTATGAGATTTTGTAATCATTTAAACAAAAATATTACAGATGGTCATAATTCAGATTTTTATAATACCCAATCCAACAAGACTGTGAAACGGTTTTTGGGATTAAATGAACTTAAACGCCAGTGAAATCTTCTTTGTAACCCAACCATGTTGTTTTAGTTGGTGACATTGTCAGGATTTTTGCAATTCAATACTTTTAAGATTTGTATGGTGCCAAATAATTTTGAAACATTACTGTGTACAGCAGGGGTGTCAAACTCAAACCACTTTGAGGGCCAAAAACAGGCTTCCAAATAAGTCAAGGGGCCGCACTGTCAAAACCTTTTTTACAGTTCAACATGACAACAACACAATTCCATGATTATAAAGTAAAAGAATCATTAATTCCATTAAAAAACTATATTTTAATAAATAACAAACAGATATACAGTGTAACAAAGTTAAAGAATCAACTGTGCTTTGTGTGAAAACAATGGCGTACAATGACGCAACAATCGCAGTTGCTGATTCTAAAGATGGATTATATCAATTAACCTATTGAAACGCTAATATATACCACTAATAGACAGGGATTGTATCGTGTGAACTCGCTGGGATGACAGGGTATTTTGCCTGAGTAAAATACATAAATAACTTCTAGAAGTTACTTCGGGGGCCGCACAAAAACTCTAAAAGGGCCGCATGCGGCCCGCGGGCTGCATGTTTGACATCCCTGGTGTACAGTGTTCTATTAATCACATAAAAAATTATTGTGTTTTTTATAGTAAACTCCTTTAACGTAAAATGAAAAAAAAGCATTTCAGACCTGTACCATATTGCAATATCAAAATCTAGCTCTGATGCAAAAATATTTTTGTCTCTTTTGAATTTAAATGTTTTTTTTCTCGGAACTCAAGTGCAAACTGCTAACAGTATTGGTCTCTGTATTGCTTACTGATTTGTTCAAAAATCAGTTGTTGTATGAGTAGTGATGAAACTCTTCTGAATTGGATGTAAAAAAATGTTTTGCAAACATTTGCATATACCTGCCAAATTTTTTATTTTTGGTAATGTTTTTGTTGAACCTATGGTTTTGGTTAGTGATGCACCGAAGTTTGGGTTGGCTGAAACATTTCAGTTGAAGTGTTATACAGGCTCAAACCTATATGATGCTTTCCAGTGAGATTTTCTTTTTTTTAAGTTTGTCACAGCGGACCCATTGTCTACTGATTAAGATGAGCGGAACATGTGAGCTAGAACCTTTAATGGATTGCAGTGAAGAGGGAGGACTGTGTGCATTGCGTGATTTGGAATTAAATGCATATGCAAGCATTGTTAATACTCTACGAGCACAAGGTCCCTTGACAGAAGAAAAAAAGTTAGTTCTAAAACAGCTGCAACTGATGTTAGACATACCAGTGGACAGGCACAAGGCAGAGGTATGAAACCTTACATATGTTTGATGAGTCTTACATATACACAGTGGCATATCCAGGGGGGTTGGCGTCTGGACCTCCCTTCCCCATTTTTAAAAAGTTTTACATAGAATAATATGCCCTAACGTTCTGTTTACCGCTGCATGTTAACAGGGCCATTTGTAGGTGTTGCTTGTTGTGTTTTGGGTTGTAGCCCCGGCAATTACCCCAATAGCTGCCTAAAATGGGTGAATTTTTTGACGAAGTGGTTAAAGTTTTGTAAAATAGGACAAACTTCAACAACTTTGCATGTGTATTTTCTCTGGTGGGGTTTGTCCATCCACTTTTAGGTTTTTGCATGAAATCTTTGGTGTATTTGGATGAAACATACATTTACAGATGGTAGATACAGTTATGCAGATGTGTCATCTGCTTTGTTTGACTTAATAACCCAGTATTAACCCTGATAGCCCCCAAAGTGTAAAACGTTTTTGTATAGGTGTCAATTGTTGTGTTTTACCCTGTAGCACCACCATTTACCTTATTGACCCCCAAAATGGGTGAAATTTGTAAACAATGTTTAAATTGAATGAAATAAGGACAGCTTGTAGAATTTGCTATTTTTAGGTGATTGTTGCCTTTTGCTTTATTTTGCCACTATTTACCTTTTCTTCCCTATAAAATAGAACATTAAATAGGAAAGACTTCAAACAATGTTTGAGAGGAATCAGATTTGTATAGTTTGTAATTATGGGTCCCCTTCCCTGAAGGGGACACATGTTGATTTTACTCGATTTGTTTTTTGTTTTTTTCTTTTTTTTTCTTCCCTGAAGTTTGTCCACCCCACTTTGCCATGAAATGTTTGATGGATTTTGATGAAACTTTCAGAGATGGTAGATATGGTTATGCAGATGTGCCATCTACTTCGTTTGTCTTGATAACCCCAGTATTTACCCCGCTAGACCCCGAAATGTAAAACGTTTTTGTAGGTTGCTGCGCACCACAAACAGAAAATTTCTTTGGTGTAATAGTATAATATAGACAACAGAACATATGGTACTTGTGTTTGTGCAATACTGGGTGGACGGTTTTGCACATGTCAGTCAGAGGGGGTGTTAACAGCCTTATGACGTCAGATGTGTTAACGAATGTTGATAATGATGCCTCTAGTGGTCAAAATTTCAAACATTAGCTGATTTGGATAAAATTTTACAGGACTGTTGCTTGGGTCATTGTGGTTTCATATTTTATACTTTTGGGTGTAAAACCCCATCAGTTACCCCACTAACCCCCTAAAAAGGGTGAAATTTTTAAACAGTGTTGGAATTAAATGAAATTTGGACAGTTTGCAGAGTTTGTCATTTATAGGTGTCGATTGTTGTGTTTAACCCTGAAGTCCCAATATTTACCCCTCTTGCCCCCTAAAATGGGTGAATTTTTTAAACAATGTCTGAATTGGATGAAATTTGGACAGCTTATAGAGTGTGCTATTTATAATTGTTGTGTTCAACCCTGTCTTCCCAACATTTACCCCACTAGCCCCCCAAAATGGGTCCATGTTTTTAACAATGTCTGAATGGAATGACATTGGGATGGTTAGTAGATTATGTCATTTTTAGGTGTTGATTGTTATGTTTCACCCTATAACTTTAACATCTACCTAACCAGCCCCCTAAAATGGGCGATTTTTTAAAACTGTGTCGGAATTGAATGAAATTTGGACAGCTTGTAGAATTTGTTATTTATAGGTGTCGATTTTTGTGTTTCACTTTATTTTGCCACTATTTATCCCTTCTTTTCTATAAATAGAGCACTAAATAGGACAAACTTCAAACAACGTGTGAATTGAATCAGATTTTCATTGTTAGTACTTTTAATAGCATGATTATTTAAGCGAAGATCTGACAACAGTTTTTCTTAAAACATCAAACTTACTGATGGTT
Organism: Phallusia mammillata; assembly: GCF_965637545.1. Classification (NCBI taxonomy): domain Eukaryota; kingdom Metazoa; phylum Chordata; class Ascidiacea; order Phlebobranchia; family Ascidiidae; genus Phallusia; species Phallusia mammillata. The sequence continues at coordinate 11,867,892 of NC_137255.1, forward strand.
GTCTTTTGAAATGCATAGTTTTTAACTTTGCATGTGTGGGGGACCCATGAGTTTCTGCCTGCAGAAACAACTAAGGTTATAAAAGACAGTGGGTGGCATGGGACCCAATATAAAAAAGTGTAGGGAATATATTAACGTTTCAAAATAGGTTATAGTGTATGTGCAATTGAAATATGTGCTGAGCCACCCTTCTAGTTTAAATAACATGATTATTTAAGCACAGTACTGATCACTGTGTTTTACCTTACAACACCCAACTTTTTGATGGCTATCTCTTAAAATACATTGTTTTTATGGGTCCCCTTCTATGAAATACATTGTTTTTATGGGTCCCCTTTCCATGTCATTTTATGTGACGTCACTAATGCGTGTAACCACAAGAACTGAAATTCAAAGCCAAATAAACTTTCCATAGAAATAACGTTTTGCAATTGCAATACGTTGCTGGTTTGGTTTAAAAAATTTCAAGTTTAACCATTTTTTACAACACATTTGCACTGTACACAACAATGGCTCAACATTCACTGGCAGACAATTGTGTGTTTGAGGTCATAAACCAAAGCACTAACCGAAACAGGTTGCAGTTTTAAGCCACGTTTTGTGGCAGTATCCCCTGCACGTTTGTTTAAAAGCAAAATTTTTCCCAATTTTCTTTAGATTTGACTATATTTCGTATGTTACCGCTACAAACTAACCAAAACATCAACGATGGCCGCCACCGTGCTTCAAAAACCCAAGGTGGCGGCGCCGCCCCCTACTAGGCGCCTATGGGGACACATATTGTTTTGGGCCATGTTTTTTTCTTCTTTATGGGTCCCCTTCCCTGAAGGGGACGCATCTTGATTTCACCCAGTTTTTTTTATTTTTTCTCCGGTGAAGTTTGTCCATGCACTTTTGGCATGAAATAGTTGGTAAATTTGGATCAAACTTTCACAGATGGTAGATATAGTTATGCAGATGTGTGCTCTGCTTCGTTTAACTTGATAACCCCAATATTTATCCCGCTAGGCCCCAAAGTGTAAAACGTTTTTGTATGTTGCTGCGCACCACAAACGAAAGATTTCTGTGGTGTAATAGTGTAACAAAGGCAGCAGAACACATGCTACTTGTGTTTGTGTATTACTTGGTGGACGTTTTTGTGTGTGTGTTTTGCTTGTTGCGTGTTACCTTTGCTTGTTTATTTTGTTGGCTTGACCATTAACCACTAGGAGACCTTTAGCCTGTTCAATTTACTTGTTGTTGTACAGTCTAGCGAGAAGCAGCCAAACTTTTTGGTGCACAGGCACCCCCTAGTGTTTTGTGTTTCCTTTGTACGCTCTTGATCTTTAACGCCCTCTTTCGTCACCTCCCACCCGTTTCCTGTTGAAACGGTTCGGAGGAAAAAACGAAAGAGCGCTCTTCACCTTCTCGCAAAAGCTCTTGGCTACCTCTCCGGTGCATTGCCTGCGAGAGATCCCTCGGGTTTTTCCCTTCCTACGTCACTAATTGGTCAACCTACGCCTTGGGCGTAAAGTAACCAATTAGTCTTCCCTTCTTACATCACTAATTGGCCAACCTACGCTGTGGGCGTAAAGTAACCAATTAGTACCTTCCCAAACCTGTAACTCGCCACAACCCTGCGCACAAAACCAACAACTGAAAAATTTTTGCCAAACCGTGTACCAAAATTTCAAAAATTTTTAATCAGCTTGAGCCCTTATTGTTGTAAACTATGGATATCCGTAAAAGTATTGACATGAACAAATTCTATGACCAATACAGATCGCTACATATTTTGATTTCGGCAGAAAGAAACTTTCAAATCGGGGATAACTTTTTTCAAAGGGATCAATTTTGCAAGATTACAAACCAGCTTTACAGGGAGTCAGAATCATCAATCGAAAAAAACAGATCTTTAAAATTACGTTCGCGGAAAATCATAAAAATGAAGTCGAGTCTCTTTACAATCGCTACAAAACAGCTCAGTCCTGCAGTTATATGAACGGAACAATCACCATTACAGGAGAAAAAACACCTAGACCTCTGACCAAATTAACCCTCCATCCTGTCCCACTTGAACTAACTGAAGAACACTGGACAGAAGCTTGTAAACAACTAGAATGGGGCAAATACTACAAACGTGAATATCTTACTTATAAAGACTTCCCCAATCTCCAAAACGGTTATATGCATCTTTTTTCTTGAAGATGCCTTGGTTGAAAACATGTGGCACACTCATCAAATTTTTGGCCATCAAATGCAAGTAATAAAACCAGGAGAGTCATTCGGTCCCAAATGTGCACACTGTCTTGGTCTTGGGCACTGGGCTAACCGTTGCCCAATCAGACATCTGTGCAAAATTTGCAAAGAAAATCATCACTTTTCGGATTGTCCGTTCGGGTCTCCTATAGAAAGGACACCTGAACCTGAAATCAAAAAAGCCAAGAAACAACAACAACCCGACAAATCTACTCCTAAGTGGAAAACTTTCTCTAACGTCAAACCAGATGATTTCACTGCCTCCTTGCACAAATAGAAAAACAAAACACGAAAAAGAAGTTAAACGATCAAATCAATCCTGACAATCCGTTGCAAAAAGAAGCTCTTCAGGCTATTGCAGAAGAACAAACAACAGAACACTCTTCCACAAACCAAAATGATAAATCTTCTGATCCTCAATCTTCAGGAACGAAAGACCTTTTGATTATACCTTCCAGCTCTCCTCATCCCGTTGATGAATCCTTATCCCCCAAACTTTCATCTCAAACAAGTAATGTTAAATTTCTTTTCACCAATGCAAAGAAACGTATAGAATTTCCCGTGGAAAGTGGGTCTTCTCTTTATGGCACCCCTCAAACGCAACAGGACACTCCGCTTCACCCACCACTTACTTCCCATAATGACAAAACTAAATCTGCTCCCACCATTTCTCAACAACCGGAAAAAAGCCTCCAACTTGACACCCTTTTCCAACCTGAACAATCAGAGGAAAACAAGGTCAACAACGAAGACAAAGGCAAAGAAGAAGACAAAGACAAAGGCAAAGAAGAAGACAAAGGCAAACAAGAAGACCAAACATCAAGAACCAAAAGAAACCGTAGTTCCAGTGGAAAACAAAATAAAAACAGATCTAAATCCTCATAAATTTTTGTTTTAAATGGCAGCAAATATTTTAAGTTTATCTTCTTTCAACATTAACGGTTTAGACCACAATTTATCAAATATTTCACACTTTATTGCTCAAGCTGATTCAAATATCTTTTTGATACAGGAGGTACACAAAGTAAATCAAACAAACTTTATAAATTGGACAAACAAACAAAACCTACTATTCTTTTTTAACACACACTGGAGAAACCCGTCCGATCGGAAAGCGAAACACGACGGCACCCTCATACTAATAAAAAAACGCTTCGGACAAGACCTTTAAATTAATCACGAAATTATAACCGAATACCGAATACAAAAAATCGATTTTGACTTTAACGAAATACCCATCACAATTCTAAACCTTTACATGCCATCCGGACAAAAATCTGGTACGGTGAATAAACGTTTAGAACTCTTTCGTGAAATGGAAAACCTTTTAATACGAAATCTACACCGCTATATAATCCTAGCCGGTGACTTTAACTTGATACAAGACCAAATTGACACGATTGGAAACTTACGAAAAACAAGTGATCAACTGTACTGGCAGAACACAATAAAAACCCATAAACTAACAGACGCGTTTCGGTTTTTTCATCCTACCAAAAAATTCTACACGCATGTAACACATAATGCTGCGACAAGAATAGATAGAATCTACTGTAGCACTAACTTACTCAGTAAACTCGCTAAATTTAAACACAAATTTATACACTTCTTGGACCACAACTACGCTCCCACTGTAACCTTTAACTTTAAATTAAATAAAAGATGGGGGAAAAACCTATGGAAACTTAACACTACACATTTAGACAACCCTGAGTACGTTTCTGGTATCAAAAGAATAATAATAGATTACCAAGATAACAAAGACCATTTTGACAATCCCATTTGCTGGTGGGAAGCTCTTACACGCAAAATTAAAAAACATTCCATCTCTTTTTCGATCCAAAAAAAGAAATCCGACATACAGGAGACACAAAACGCCCAAATAGAATTACAAAGGTTAATGCTACAAATGAATCCAGATAATCTAGAAGCAAACCTTAAGTTCGTAGAACTCAAAAACAAAATTAAAACACAAGAACAAAACGCGATGAAAGGAGCCCAAATCAGAGCAAGAATAAAAGATATCACGGCCGAAGAAAAACCAGATAAAATATTCTTTAGAATCGAAAATGTTAGACAAGAAACAACAAGCATTCGAACATTAAACATTGACGATAAATCGGAAACAGACCAAACAAAAATTATGAACGAAGTGTATAAATTCTATACTACACTCTGGCAAACCAAAAGTCCAATATCCACTAACGCGCAAAACCACTTTTTATCAAAAATTGCAGTGAACCCAGCACATAACGAACCAGACATACTCCCAATCACTCCTGAAGAACTAGATATTACAATAAATTCAATGAATAAAAATTCCTCCCCGGGGGAAGACGGTTTATCCATTGAATTCTATCTAAAATTTTGGCAATTACTCAAACACGATTTTATAGAAATAGTCCATAACATATAAGTGGACGTTTTTGCACATGTTAGTTACAGGGGTGTTAACAGCCTTATGACATCACAAGCGTTGATGAATGTTGCTAATAACATCTCTAGTGGTCAAAATTGTAAACTTTGTCAGAATTGGGTAAAATTTTACATGACTGTTGATTGGGTCATTGTGATTTCATATTTTATACTTTTGGGTGTTGAACCCCATCAGTTACCCCACTAACCCATAAAATGGGTGAGTTTTTTAAATGTTGTCGGAATTGGATGAAATTTGGACAACTTGTAGATTTTGTCATTTATAGGTGTCAATTGTTGTGTTAACCCTGTAGCCCCAATATTTACCCCTTTAGCCACCTGAAAGGGGTGAATTTTTTTAAACATTGTCTGAATTGGATGAACTTTGGACAGCTTATAGAGCAGTGGTTCTCAAACTTTTTTATTGATGGGGGCCAAAATGGTAGTTTTTTAAGTGTGTAGAGAGCCGCAAAAAAACGAAACCTTAAGAAAATCACCAAAGATTATGACTTTGAAAGCTAAAATAGCAATGTTTGGTGGTTTTCTGAGGTCTGGTGCGAGCCGCAAAATAAGTAGTTGGGAGCCGCATGCGGCCCCGAAAACTGAGTTTGAGAACCACTGTTACAGAGTGTGCTACTTATAGTTGTTGTTTGTTATGTTCAACTTTGTTGCCCCAGCATTTACCCCACTAGCACCCCAAAATGGGTCAATTTTTTAAACAATGTCAGAATTGAATGAAATTTGGACAGCTTGTAGAGTGTGCCATTTATAGGTGTAGAATGTTGTGTTTTACCCTGTTGCCCCAATATTTACCCCACTAGCCTGGGCCAAAATGCTTAATTTTTTTTAACAACTGACTGTACTGACTAAAGTATATAATTTGAGAGTTTCATCCTTTGCTGGTTGGTGCAATGTAAGGTATTCTAAAGAATTTTGTAACTTTTTATTGGATACGCCTTTTTTACCCCTTAAACCCCAAAATAATAAGTTTTAGGCCAAAAATACAAGCCCTAATGTGCTGAAATGTTAAACAATTGTTTGCAGTAGGTTGTTCGTTCAGTATTTTAAATTTTGCCTGAATCGGCCAAATAGTTACTTTTACAGCCCATAATATGTGTACACTGTCAGTCAGATAGGAGTCTCAACTCTCAAGGGAGTAATTCACTTGTTTACGATTAAGGCGGGTGAATGCAGCGGGAGTGCTCAGCTTGACGTCCAGACGGACGTTTTACGAGACAGTCGTGTCGGTGATTAGAAATCAGCTGTTTTTGCACAGCTATGCTATGTCATTTTATTAAGTTATCAAGCACATTTTCAGTTGTGGAAAATTGTGTTTAAAAACTGACTTTGAACGACAAAATCAAGGTCAAAGCATGAGATTAAATTAAAAGTATTTTTCCCGTTCTTATTAACTGATTTTTTTTAAATTATATGACAATAATGATGCAAAAATAATATGGACAAAACTTTTAAAGTTGGGTTAATGCCTTTTGAAAGTTGTTTCTTAAGAATCTAAAAATAACCGGACTGTTTGTTTACCGTAAATCAGCACAACGTGCATTTGGGGACCCATTCGTTTTTGCTTGCAAAAACAGTCATATGTGTAGATCAAATAATGTGAATATTAAATTGGTAAATAGGATATAGAATATATAAAATGGAAGTATATTAGAAAGCCACCTTTCTAGTTTTCAACAATTACAAGTCAAATCCCTGCTACAAGTGAAAGTAAACCTAGACCTGGGCTGTCATGAGATCCACTAAGTACTTTCTACGAACAAGGAGTTACTGGAACATATTGTTCCTAGCAAAATATATGGCATGTGATATGTCTTGGCTCGTGCAAATTCAAAGATTTATTCGAAAACATTTATTTCATTTCGTATGAAAACTTTTTTTTTCGCTTAAACTTATTTTAGGCTCTGTGTCGATGGCAACCCTGATAATATGGGTACCATTATAAATTAAGTATAGCGAATATAGTAATGTTTAAAAATAGGTTTTAGTGTATATGGAATGGCAAAATGTGCTACGCCACCCTTTTAGTTATATATGTTCACTCCTGTGGGTTAGAGCAGGGGTCACCAACCTGCATTGCTTGTATATCATTTTAGAAGTAAAAAAATAAAGGCAATTGTTTGCGCACAATTAACACTTGTAGTCTTGTTTATGACATAAAAAAATGACTTTGGATGCTGGATGTTGTAATCCTATGAAACTAGGTAATATCAATTCAACATATCGCGAAAGGAAACCTTTCATAAGGACTAGATTAGTTTTTAAATATTACAAAGTTATCAACACGATTTGGCAAACCACAAAATGCGGTCACGGGCCGGATGAAATGAGCCCTCTGGGTTAGATGGACACATTTTTTTCACAATTTTGTCGCATGTCGGATATACACATCGATATACAGTGCGATATTTTGAGTTGTGCACTGTAACTATTGATCCTGGTTCACCTATTGGTCAATCCATAATGCAAAGGATAATATTTGTCTTCTTTCAAACATGTTTGTGTCCATTTCATGGTAACAATGCACATTTTAATGTAAAAGCATTGAGCCAATAAATGATAAGCTTTGCAGCTAATGCACATTTTACTTTACAGATTCGCAGAGCTGTAAATTGTGAAAAGTTGTCAACAATATGCTATGTTGTATCTGGAAGCTTGTGTGAAACAAGTTGGCGTAAAGAAGGACGTCGGCTAATCAACGCTTTGAAAAGATCAACTCCGATAAATGCTTACATGAAAATAGCAAACAAAGTGGCAAACATCACAGCCAAAGAAAATGAAGAACTAACAGAATCTTTAGTTGGTTAGTCAAAGATTTGTTAAAGTATGTGTATTGTTTGTATATTTTATGTTTTTGTAATGAGAATCAGGGTTGTATTGTAGTGTCTGAGCTGTAGAAAGTTAAACTTAAACTTTACTTGTGGTGTCTCCCATAGGGTCGATTTTTTAGCATATTTTTTGTATAGTGTGGAAAGATTTTGTGAAACCAAGTGGTTTGCTACAGGATCAAACCACACTACATTTGCTTCTAGGCTTCTAGCATGTTATCGTCAAAGTTGTCAGTGCATAAACACAAACAAATATTGCACAAACACATATGATGAAAAGATTATCTCATTGTGTTGGGGACCATATTGTATCTTGATTTCACTCAGTTTTTCTTTGTTCTGTCGTGAAGTTTGTCCATTTACTTTTGGGAACAAATCTTTGATGCAATTGGATGAAACTTTCACAGATGGTAGAAAAAAAGTGACCCACCATGTGAATTCCAGTGACCCACTTGTAGTTTTAAAAATTTATATTGATAACTATAGGCAGGGTTACCAGATTTCCAAGATTAAAGAGCAACACAACAGTTAACTTTAAGCCCTTTGCCAGATTGCCTATTGTCTTAAAATACAGATTGTTGAGTCAATTGTGAGGCAACAGTTATGTTTATTTGAACGTACAACTTGAAACAATTTGTTGTAACTTTGTTGACGCTGTTCGGTTCCACATATTCATGTGAATCCTTGTTTCCACACATGAATTTCATAAAATCAAGTGCCACGAATCATCTCAGCTCAGATATGACTGTTGCATGTATTAAACTGAAAACTACCTAGCATTACAATACTTCCAGAAAAGATGCAGCAACAAGCATCTTAGCATTGACATTGACATGTAATAAAATATGTGACCCACTTTGTTTTCTTTCCGAATTTTTATATCATGTTTGACCCATTTAACTAAAAAGATTTGCCATCCCTGTCATATAGCATGCAGACATGGGGTCGAATACACACGTCATATATTCAAATACTTACAAATACCTCCATGACTGTAGTTGAATTCATGAATACTTTGGTAATTTTTGAGTGACAACAATTCGAATAGTATTCGAATAAAACAAGTCAAGTTTTGTATTCATGAATAGTTGACCAAAATACAACGACATGTAATTCGAATAAACCCAAGCATGTATTCGTATTCATGAGTACTTACACACTTTTTAGGTCCAGCAATTCGAATAATGCGAGTCAAGTATTCGTATTCACGAATTGTTTTGTAATGTTTTAGTGCCATCATTTCTGTTTTGGACATAACACATGGTTGCTAGGGAACTGGCGAGAGGTATATAAGCGAAATGTTCACTGCACGAAAATAATGTTTGTTAATGTCGCAAAAACAGTGAAGGAATCCAAAAACACATGACTGGTTCTTTTCTTAACTCCATACAAACATAAAAATGTAGTGACTATACGCTGCAAAGTTCACGTTTTGTGGTGAAAAGTCGCAGGTTGTTTAATTGGGATTTGAAAATTTATCACCCAATGTCCCAACTTTGTTTTCTAAGGTGCCTGTTTTTGCAGTTGTTTTAGGTTAACAAACGTTATATATTTGTACACTTGGGAGTCTATGTCAGTCCTTAACCACCAGACAAATCAAATTACCACAGCATGCTTACAACATAGTTACTTCTACTACAAGCAATAAAAATCACTGAATAAAATTGTTATAATTAATTTTTAATCATATGCTAATTTTTCTGGCTTTATGGATTTTGGGGCATTTAGTTTAATGCATTTGTGCAAAGTTTTTTCCTGTGTTTTTCTTTGTTTGGTTGGTTCTTATTTTACACTTCAAATGATAAATATGTTTTATAATGTATTTAACTGGTATACTTTAGTTGCTGTCAAGATTAATGATTGCACAGTCAAAAATAATATAAGAATTGGATTTGATCTTCTAGATTCTAAACAATTATTCTAGTATACCCAATTATTCTACTTTGAACATCCCTAATAGTTGCGGAAAATAAAGGAAATAAAACCGCTCCGAGACAAAAAGAGTATTCGAACAAAAAGTAACGTTTGGGTTTATTAATTGCCAATTAATTTGTAAAATTTTAAACCAACGAGCTTTGTTTTGCCACATTAGTTTGACTGATTTAAATCTCTGTCATATAAATTGCCCCAAATTTACATATATTTGCTTCCAAAACATGCTTCACCTGTCATCTGCTGTGAACAACTTAATGTCGTAAGCTTTGTAACACAATTGCATTTATGTAACACCACAATCAAAGTTCTATGTGTCATTAAGCCTTTTTGACGAAATCGAATTGAATTGTATGGTTGATGCGCATTTTGTGACATCACGTTTTCGATTCGCTAAAGCGTAAAATTACATGGCTGCCAAACCGAATCGCATTCAAGGTTTTCAGCTTTGCGCAAAAAATATATGGTGGTTATTGTAAAGTGATATACAAACATAAGGCCGGTTAATTGTTAATTATAAAGTATTTTTGGACTGTTTTTTTGCATTGGCCACAAATTATCCCGTTATATTTGGCACCAAATTAAAAAAAACTAGCAATGATTTCAAGTTGACCTACTTATTCACATAATAGTTCTCGTAAGCGTATTGGCGCCTAGGCGTATTCAAACCACCTTTTTCAGAGATGTCTAATATGTTTTGTCAGAGATGTCTAATACGTTTTGCCTTTTTTCTTTTTCGAAAACGAGAGAAATGTGTATCGAATACGCTTAAACGCTCCATGTAAAAAGGCTTATTGTTTCGTAACATAATCAAAAACTTGTCAAATCAGGTCACATTCACTGCCAAATCGAATTGTATTTAAATCATTTTTGCAAAAATATGTGGCAACATATTCTCGACTACTCCTAGTCTGAAAGTCGACAATTCGAATTGTATTCGTAAAATGTGGTCATGTATTCGATTTCACGAATTGTTACGTTGCCCTCCAACAATTCAAATTGTATTCGAATGAATTTACTCAAGCTTCATGAATTGTTTATTCAAAAGTTAACATCAACAATTCAAATTGTATTCATGCACTGTCGAACATCACCTTACAAAAGAAACCGGTGCCACTAAATGTGAGGAACATAGAACCATCAGCCTCATGAGTCACCTCATGAAACTTGTCCTTCGGATCCTACTTAACCGCATACAAGGCAGAACGACTGGAGAAGTCAGCGAAGATCAGTACAGGTTCACTCCGGATAAGCTCCGGCATCTTCATTTTGAGGATGATAACGGAGCGAGCAATTGAAATGCAGAGTGATGTATGTGCCTGTTTCATCGATTATGTGAAGGCATTTGATAAGGTCAGACATGAACCGTTGATCGACATGCTGGAGACACTGGACATCGAATTGATCAAGAATCTGTACTGGGACCAGCAGGCAGCAGTGAGGATAGATGGTGCACTGAGTCAGTATGTGAACATTGAATGCGGAGTAAGGCAAGGGTGTATCATGTCACCAGACCTGTTCACCCTTTATACGGAAATGATAATGCGCCACATCAAAGGAACAACAAGGCAAATGATGCGGACCATCGTCACGAGACAGGTTCGGTTTCTCGGCCACGTGCTTCGTAAGAGAGAACATCTGGTGCTTACTGGAAAGGTGGAGGGGCGAAGAGGATCGACGCTGGTTGCGGATTGAAAATTGACAATTTTCGGTTTGAGCTCATGATAAAACAGAGAAAACATGAAAAACAAATCATTGAGTAAACAAACGTGGTCATGTTAAGAGGTTTCACGGCTTTGCAGCGAGTTATGTAAACGCCGTTCCGTGCTTGTGTCACAACAAAACTAACAGATCCTGTTTGTTCTATGCACGATCTATCCGTTTTTTGTAATAAATTATACTGCATACTGTACCTTATACTGTATACTGTAATAAATTACAATCGTACAACACAACGTGGCATTACAGTACATTGTGACATCACAAGGCTATTTTTACAACCAACCCTTGCTATTATGCCATCCTCGCTACTATGCCACTTTCTCTCGGTCCCAAAGGGTGGCATAGTATTGAAGTTTGACTGTATTTGCCACTTTGCATGTGGGACCCATCAGTTTCTGCTTGCAGAAACAAACAAAGGTTATGAAAACGTTAGGTATTAGGGGACCCATTACAAAATAAGTGTCGGAAATGTATGTATGTTTTGAAATTGGCCATAGTGTAAGTGTATGTTCAATGTCAGTTGTTCTATTTATACTGCGTATTGCAAATGAAGATCGTCAATCTCTTCAAAGAAGTTTTTGAAAACCCAAAAATATTTTTGCTGCATGCGCTACAGCGTTTGTGCAGCAATATAAGCACTTAAAAGTGAATATAAGTACAATGCAATATAAGTACAATGCTTAATGCCGGCCTTAGAAAGTTTGTGCATGTAGCAGTGACTTTGTTACAGTAAAATTAAGCAAAAAATAACTTCGCATTGCACAGTAAATTGCTGTTGTTGTTTGGTTAAACCCAACCGAACAGGTTATCCATTATAAGAAATGTTCGTTTTGTTGGTGAAATAACGAGTCCGAGTCCAAGTCGAGTCGTTTTACAGCTGAGAATCGAGTCAAGTCAAGTCTTTGAAAAAGGTTACTCGAGTCTCCCCATCACTAGTAAACTTGTTCCTTCTATGTTTAATATTGTTTTTTTCTCAATCTAAAAACATGTCAATTTGCATGCATACATGTTTAGGGACTCATTATAAATATGAGGGCTCACTTAAAATACCTTAATTACGACACATATTGTTTTTATCTATATTTATTTTGCTTTTTTTCCGTCTAACGCGGATTTGTTTCCACGTTTTAGTCAAGAAAGAATGGTTCAAACTTTTTCAAATTTACACACATTATAGATATTGGTCTAAAGATGGTCCATGTGAATTTTGACCCCGTTTGATCCCTCGGTTCACCCACAGCCCCCGAAACGTGAAATTTTTTAAAACGGCTATAATTTTGTACCTTAAAAAAGATTTACCCATTTTCACCCCTTAAACCCCAAAATATTCGTTTTTGTCTAACGCTGGTTTGTTAAATGCGTTTGAACAAGAAAGAGTGCTTCAAATTTATTCAAATTTGCACAGATGTTATTTATTGTTCCGAATTTAATCCTCCTTGAAGTTTGACCCCAAACGACCCAGTGGTTCACCCACAGGCCCCCAAAACAAAAAAATATAAAAACGGCTGTACTGACCCAAGAGGGTTTCGTGCTTTGTTTGTTGGTGCAATGTAAGCTATTCTAAAGATTTTTTTTACTTTTTATTGGATTCACCCATTTTTACCCCTTAAACCCCAAAATAATAATTTTAGGCCAGAAATACAAGCCCTAATGTGCTGAAATGTTAAACAATTGTTTGCAGTAGGTTATTCCTTTAGTATTTAAAAATTTGCCCTAATCGGCCAAATAGTTACTCATAATATGTGTACACTGTCAGTCAGATAGAAGTCTCAAGGTAGTAATTCACTTGTTTACGATTAAGGCGGGTGAATGCAGCGGGAGTGCTCAAAATTCACTTGTTTACGATTAAGGCGGGTGAATGCAGCGGGAGTGCTCAGCTTGACGTCCGGACGGACGCCTTTACGAGACAGTCTTGTTGGTGATTTGAAATCAGCTGTTTTTGCGCAGCTATGCTATGTCGTTTTATTAAGTTATCAAGCACATTTTCAGTTTTGGAAAATTGTGTTTGAAAACTGACCTTGAACGACAATTTTAAGGTCAAAGGCTAAAGTTGGTTAAGTTTTTCCTTAAGAATCTAAGAATAACCAGGATGTTTGTTTACCATAAATCCGCACAAATGCGCGTGTGGGGAGCCATTTTTTTGCTTGCAAAAACAATCATATGTGTAGATCAAATGATGTGTATAGTAAATTGGTAAATATCTAACAATGATTGTGCCCTATTTTTACTGTTACCAAATTGCATGTGCATATGTGTGGGGACCCATTAGATTATGCTTGCAGAAACAATTATGTTATAAAGTGCCAGGAAAAAGATAGGGACCCAATGAAATGTAGGTGCCAAATATATATCCATTATAAATATAGTAAATGGTACATGTGAAACATCGTTAAATATGATGTAGTACAGGGGCGGGCAACTTCTCCAGTCGGCGGGCCTGATATGGGAAAATGAAGTACTTGGCGGGCCGGATTCGTGAATCGATATATTAATCGCGTATTTATCCAGTGATTTAAAACGGATTTTTGACCACCTAATCTAAATACAATCAAGAACGCCGCAATTACAATACAGTCCAAACAATCTAACTGATATAACATAAAATTATTCACCACAGCAAATTTAATGCATACACCACATACTTAGATACTGCTGAAACACTAACCACACTTCACGTGTGGAAACAAAGGAAATCATGAAAGCAGGCCACACACAAGGTTGGCAGTTATGTCGTAACAATGAATGTATGGTGCAATGGTAACAACGGCGGGAAAGTTTTTTTGTTATTGGGGAGCGTTACTGTTAGTTACAACTATAATTTGACGTAGTAAGCAAGTAGTGGGGGATTTGGCAGACTGTGGCTGCGGGCCACGTTATCATGTAAGACCAGAAACTGTCTGCGGGCCGCTCAAAATCCCGTCGCGGGCCGGATCCGTTGCCCGCCCCTGATGTAGTATGTATAAACTGGCAATATATACGAAAACCACTATTCTAGTTTATATCCAATATAAGTATAGGAAACAGCAGATTTGGTAATCATTATTTAAGATGTAGTATGTATATGTCAAATATATAGCAACATTATTCTGGATCTTCACTTAATTCAGATAAAGTTCATGAATGATTTGTAACATGTTTCGGCACTGTCTAGGTAACATGAGACTTGAAAAAATGACAATGCATAAGCTAGATCTTTGCCTGATCAGTGTGAATTTTGGGGTCCAATTATGTCCGGATCAACCGATGTTTACAGTATTTTCAAATCAACAGAGTACATGTTTGTTCAAAATAACATTGTATCTAACAACACAGAAAAAACATTTGAATTTATGAATTTTACAAACAAATTAACATTCCAGTTCATCAAGTTAACTGTTTGAATTTATCTGTTCTAAAATTATTTGCTTAACAGATCATAGTTGACAATTTGAAAAAAATCCCAATTAGGCAGTTTTATAATTAAGCAGATTCCATTTAAGCGACTTTCTTAACAAAAGATGGTTTGGGATGTACAAAACTGTCCAGATAAACCGAATTTCTTCATTGCAATGTACCAAGGTGTTTAAGGCATTTGGCTTGGTTAACTGGCAAGCTGTAACTATGGAGATGTCTGCAACAAGTTTAGTAATGCATGCATGTGTGTGTCAGTAGTTTTTTTTCTTATCAAATTCAACAGGAAAAAGGTGAAGACTTCCCTCAGTCTTAAATTTAATTTATCATTTCAGGAAATCGAACTGGGACATTTCAAGAAATTGGAATATTGCTCCCACCATCTAAAGCAGATGCAAATTACACAGAAAATGTATTTGTGTCCCATAAACCAAAAAAGGAATTATATACTCGCGATGCATTTACTTCTACTGAAGACCTTTGTTGTAAGAGTATTTTTACACTTCCATTTTCTTTGTACATGATATTTTATGAACTAAACTAGTTTTATGAACTAGAATGTTTTGTTATGGAGAATTTTAAGCAAATTATGTTATAATTAACCATTAAGCATGGACATCCCCATATTAGCTTGATACTAGAGTTGTGATATATCTTTACTTCTCCTTTATAACCTTGTCCATTTGTGTATATGGAAACTGTGATATTATTTTGAATGCAATTCAAATCAAAGAGGGAAAATTCACTAAGGTAATCATGAATACAAATACAACAATATCAGTATTCAATATAATTGGAAACAAATAGTAATGGGATTGTTTTGTGCCTTCCCTAACAACTGTATATCTTTAGTGGCTCAATCCAACAAACCATCTGCAAGCCAGAAAATTATACATGCAATTTGCGTATTATAATATTTGATGCTAAATCTTCATGAAACAAAGTATCAATGCCTCTTGTATTGTTAGTTGCGCCTTTAACTTTTTACGCTCTAATTGATGCAACACTACAATGATTATGTTATTTTTTCTGAAATCAGGTAATCCACTACAGCAGGCAGCGCTGGATGAAACAAAGTCATTTGTTTATCTTCCTGGTGGAACAATGGTGCACTTAGAAAGAGATTACGATGCAGGGTCTCAAAACAAACCAGAAAATATTTTTTTTAGCTCAACGCTTTCTAGTCACACTACCCCTTTACTAAAGAAACATCAAAGCTGTAATATTGCAACTGTTGATTCTCCATTTGTAATCAAAGAGGTGTTCAGGCCAAATTCTATTCAAGCTTTTCAAAAGCAGTCAAGATCACCTGTTAAGAAAAAAGAATTTGGCGCTCCCCAGCTGTTTCAACAGTCTGCAAAATCTATAAATGTCGCAAATGAGCCTAACAATATCACTGATGATTTATATGTTGGAAATACTAGCATTAAATTGGACAAGGGCCCAATACACCAGGAAACCGAATTTTCCTCCAAACCACCAACAGTTACAGATGTACTCAAATTAAAAACATCCTTGCCAAGGGATCATACTGAACAATTTACCTCTAACAACGAAAAGGCAGGCTCGATAATTCCCCAAGCTCCTGTCCCACCTGAACATCTATATGCTGTTGGAGCTAGTCGGTAAATGTTTAGACATTGTTATAGGCACACCTAGGATGTGTATAAATTAAGTGTATGAAAGTAAAGTGCAGTGGTTCCCAACCCAGTCCTCCCATTGGAGAAATTTTTAAACTTGTAAGGTGGAATTCACTTTAAATTGTACATGTTGTTTGTGAACAGACACTTCAGCTCTCTGGGAATATAACCTGTGAAGTTGATACAAGACCTACTTTTAAGTTATTTTTTTAGTGTTGAGGAATGTAAATGTTTTGAATTGTGAAGTGAGAAATTGAATGATAAAGGTTGGGAACCACTGGGATAGTACATTACAGCTTTCTTTCTCCTTTCCAGCTTTTCTTTTTAACTGTGTGTTGGGTTTGTAATTATGTGATACATTTTAGTTTTAAATTTGTTATGGGTCTCCTCTTCTCAATGATTACTATGGGTCCTCTACCCTGAAGGAAACACATATCATTTTTGTTTGTATTTTTTTCATTTTTCTGTCTAACACCGGTTTGTGCCCTGTGTTTGGTAAAGAAAGAGTGCCTCAAGTTTATTCAAATGTGTTTATATACACTGACAATCGAGTCATATTTTTTGTCCCTCCTCCCTACTTTAAAATGCTGATGATGTAAAATAAATCATTCTACAAACGTAGTCATGTAAGGGTTGCAATTAACAAATGCATTTCATACTTTTTATTATTTTTGTCTTTCTAAATCAAAAAAAACAAAACTAATTCACAAATATAAGTTTGTGCTTGCACAAACAAATACGATGATTAAAAACTGGGTTCCCTACACAAAACTTACTATATGTCTATTACTTAAAAATCTCACTAAATTGTTGTTATGTTTATGCTTTATAGAACAAAGACATCTGCCCGCAACCACGCAAGTGCCACATGGGCCACAAAAAATACAACCACTACACATACTACAAAAATAAAAAAAAGAATCCATAAACCACCAATGCAGCATCTACAACGAAAAATTGGAATAAATTCAGCACAATCAAGGTACAAATGTTGTTTTGTTTTGGTCCCCTTTCTTTTCGTTAAACGGGTGAAGCCTTGGCATCCAGAACTTGGAGACTGTCCTAAGGTTGGCTATTAAAACAGTCAACTTTATAAACACTGGAATGCTAAAAAGTCTTCTCACAATTCTGTACAAAGATTTAAATTCTGAACATAAAGCCTTGATTTATACACCAACTAACACTGGAAGATACCAGGTTTTGAAGCGAGTACCGATACCGAGTACGAGTACCACATGTATATACCTTCGATACCGAGTACTGAGTACGATTACCAAGTACTTAGGTGTAGTGTGGTACTTAGTTGTATATCACTGGTTAATTTATCTGCCATGGTCGGGGGACAGGCGTGCACACACACATTCCGAAAAAGATAATCTCCAAGTGACAGCGAAAAAGATATACCTAAACTGGCGGAACTTTTTTCCAATTTTGTGCCGTCCAAAGCAAATATTGGCATAAAGTTGCCCGTATTCTTATGGTGTAACTCGGCCTTTGGTACTTGCACGTTGGTATCGAAAACTGAGGCAAAATATTTCGATACCGAGTACGAGTATCGATACCACTGAAATCGTTCGCTAACGAGTACTGGGTACCCGTCCCATCACTATTATCTATAATAGACCTGCTCAAAAATCTTCGTAAACTATAGGAAAATGTCAGATTATTTCTTCATTTGCAACATAAAGAGCAGTTGCACAAACTGTTTTAGCTCCAGAGCTTTTAACTATCATTAACAAACCTTGTAGACTTTGAGTCAAGCAAAATTAACATAGTTACAATATTGCCCAGCCGTCCGATGACAAACAGGCTGATACCAAGAAATAATCGGTAATATGCTGAATATCCATGCCGATAGTTGGTCTATCTCTACCCATTTAATTTTCGACGAAGGGCAGAAATAAGTTTCTTGAGTTGCAGTTTAATGACACAGGAAAGATGATTTTAAACAACAACATCTTGAGATGTTTTTTGCCAAATATTTTCCTATTCACCCCATTATTATGGGTCCAACTCCTCGTAGGGGACATATGCTGTTTTTGTTCATATTCTTTTTCTGTCTAACGCTAGTTTGTCCTAAGTGTTTGGCCAAGAAAGAATGCTTCCAACTTCTAGTTAGTTATCCAAATCTACAGGCATAGTTATCCAAAGCTTTGACCCTAGACTTAATTAAAGTCAACTTATATTGTGTGCTTGGGGTGTGTTAGGTAAAAATGCATGTTTTTTCTTTGATCTAGCCTACTTGTATTACATTCATTAAAATTATTTTGTTGGGGTTCCGCAAAGTTTGACAAAACACCTTGAGGGTTCTGTGCCACTAAAAAGGTTGAAGAGCACTGCCCTAGATGACCCAGCGGTTCACCCACATGCCCCCTAAAACCCGAAACTATAAGATGGCTATACTTACTAAAGTTCAAGATCTAGGAGTTTTATACTTTGTTGGTTGGTGTGTTGGTGTGTTTCTAAATTGTGACCTTAGGTTGGAATCACCTATTTTTCACCTGTTTACCCCAGAATATTTGTATTTGTCATATGTTTACCAGCTGTTCACCTAAACTTATGTTTCCTTAACAGGATCAGTTGGTCAACCAATGACAATCCTGCAGCTCCTAATCAATTTACTGGTGACATGGAAAAAGATGTCATTGATCTGACCCGAAATAATGAATCCAGTGGAAAAAGACACGCAGTTGGAATCGGAAGTGAAACACTCCTGCACAGAAATATTCCTATCAATGACTCTCTGTTTCTAAACACAAAAGATTGTCCACCACAAAAAGTTTTCAGACCATCTATTTGCATGACAGGTTTGCTGGCTTATTGTACATACGCAAAAAATTAGTTACATATTATTTTACTTTTTTTCATATTGTAGGTGTATCTTTGAAAACGCAAAAACATGAATTAGCAAGTTTTTACAGTGAATCTGAACCAAGTCAATGTGCTTCAGTTGAAACAGGTATTTAAGTATTTCGATTTTTTAACTAGATTGTTGAAGCATTTTTTATGTGTAAGGTTTAGCTCCAGTCAGCTCAATCATGTCAAGGGTGTCGTCTCCTGCAGAACCTATGTCAGAACATAATTCAGATACAAACACTGTAGAGCAACAGTCTACAGTTTTAAGCTCTTCAGGTACTTGTATATTGTGTTTTTTATGTTAATCTTAACACTTACATTTATCTGTTTTTATAAAATAAGCGCATATTGTTGTCACATGTTGTAATGTTGGTATATTTATGGGTCCCTTTCCATGACGGGACACATTGTTTGTTTTTCTGTCTAACGCTAGTTTGTAATGCTCGTTTGGCCAAGAAAGAGTGATTTAAATTTATTCATATTTTGACAGATGTTAGTTTTTAATCCAAATTTGATCCTCCTAAAGCAGTGGTTCCCAACCTGGGGTAAAATATTTGTAAGTTTTCAAAGCGTGTTTACAATCCTGCATACACATGCAGACTGTTTATCAAACCTTCGTGTCACCAAAAATTACTTTTTTGTGATTGTCATCTCCATTGTGACATCACAACACACATGAACAATGGAAATTATAGTGCTTTGTTTCAATCTTGTACACTAGAAAATATATCTCTTTGTTGCTACAGTACAGAACTTCAATGAGATGTAAGGCTTATTGAGAAGGTTGATTAAAATGCTACCCAAAAAGTATAATAACGTATAGAAACGAAAAACATAGAGAGACTTACGGAAAATTAGGGGGTCCGCAGACATATAAAATTTATAAAAGGGGTCCGTGACTACAAAAAGGTTGAAACCACTGTCCTAAAGTTTGACCCCGAATGACCCAGCGCAAAACATAGCTGTATTTGCACAGCAATGCTTGTCGTTTTATTAAGTTATCACACACATTTTCAGTTCTAGACATGATTTAAACTTGACTTTGTTGATCAACATGAAGATGAAAAAATAAACTTGATTTTTTCGAAAGCCACGATAAATGGTCTTTCAATTCTTGTTGTCAATTTGGCCGCGGCATGGCCACAGGTCACTAAAGGTCAACTTGTAGGTGTTACAAACACAGAAAAGGTCGATTTTACATCATAATACAGCTTTTTTATTTTTAAAATATCAATTCAAGAATCAAAACTTAATTCATGTATAAAATAGGCAAAATGGTATTGTTGAACACTAAGGACTGTATGCTATTGAAAATTGTGTCAAAAAGTCATTAAAAGGTCGTTAGGCATCTGCACCATGAGAGGTTACTACAGGTCAATGGTACTCATTTCGCAAAACAAAGTTAAGTGAAAAACAGTTTGTTATGTATACTATTGTAGCAAATGGCTTTTTAATTGATAGTGTATGTAATACAACTGTTAAGGCTTTTGGGAAAATTTGTTTTTTAAAACTGACCGTGGATGACAATATGAAGGTCAAAGCAAGAGATTAAATTAAAGTATTTTGTCTGTTCTCTTTTACTGTTTTTGTAATTATATGACAATAATCATACAAAAAGAATACGTACAAAACCTTTTTAAAGTTGGGTTAATGCTTTTTAAAAATTTGTCCTGAATGATCTAAAAGTAACTGCAAGATATGTTTACCGTAAATCCGAACAAACACGAATGTGGGGCACCTTTTCAATTCATAGTGTCTGTAATAAGTATTTTTTCGCTCTTTTTACTGTTTTTGTAATTATATGACAATAATGATGCAAAAAGAATATGAACAAAATTTTTTCATTGTTGGGTAAAGGCTTAAATCCGTACAAACACACATGTGGGGACAATCATATGTGTAGATCAAATGATATGTATAGTAAATTGGTAAATAGGATATAGAAGATACAAAATGGAAGTATATTAGTAAGCCACCTTTCTGTTTCCATCTTTAGGTTGTAAAATTGTGTGAAAAAAAAATTGGGCATGTGATGGATTGCTATCTTAACAATTTGTTACAAAAACCTGGAAAATACATTAAATTAGGTAGTAAACATCCCACTGTAGTTGTAGTAAATGCTGTGAAAAATTTGCAAATTTATTGTGATCACTTAGTTGCAATGATAACAATCTCAAAATCCGAAAATAAGTGATCAACTTTTAGTTGTTTGATTTTCTTACAAAGCAACAGTAATCGTTTTTGTTGAATGCAAGTAAGGTTGGACTGTTGTCCTGGATTAAATATAACTTGTTATGGTTTCCCTTCCCAAACTGTAAAGCGCTTTTGTGTGTTGCTGGGCACCAAAAACGAAAGATTTCTGTGGTTTAATAGTGTTATAAGTAGAGATGTAAAACGTAAAATGTGTCATTTTAGCATTATACCGCACCTAACAATCTGTCAAACTACGCCATAACCAAAATCGTGTCAAGTATTATAAGTTTTAATGCATTATTATGGGTCTCCTTCCCTGAACGGGACACATATTGATTTTACTCAAATTGTTTTATTTTTATTTTATTTTTATCTTTCTTCCCAGAGTTTGTCAGACTCGTTTTTCCATCAAATGTTTGGTGGATTTGGATGAAATTTACACAGATGCTAGATATAGTTATGTAGATGTGCATCCCACTTTGTTTTTGTTGATAACCCCAGTATTTACCCCACTAGCCCCCTAAAATGGGTTATTTTCTTCCCAAAGTTTGTCCGACTCGTTTTTCCATCAAATGTTTGATGGGTTTGGGTGAAATTTACACAGATGGTAGATGTAGTTATGTAGATGTGCATCCCACTTTGTTTTTGTTGATAACCCCAGTATTTACCCCGCTACCCTCCTAAAATGGGTTATTTTTTTCCCAAAGTTTGTCCGACTCGTTTTGCCATCAAATGTTTGATGGATGTGGTTGAAACTTATACAGATGGTAGATATAGTCATGTAGATGTGCATCCCACTTTATTTGTCCAGATAACCCTAGTAATTATCCCACTAGCCCCCTAAAATGGGTGAGTTTGTAAACAGTGTCAGAATTGGCAAATTTTTTTACTGTAGCAACAAAGAGATAGGATAGCTTGTAGAGTATGCCATTTATAGGTGTCGATTGTTGTGTTCAACCCTGTAGCCCTAATATTTACCCCATAAGCCCCCAAAGTGTAAAACGTATTTGTATGTTACTGGGCACCACAAACAAAAGATTTCTGTGGGGCAATAGTGTGACAAGGGCAACCGTGTTACTCATGTTTGTGGGTTGCTTGGTGGGCGTTTTCACGCCATGGCAGTTGGGGGCTTGTTAACAGCACTATGTCGTCAGAAACATTAATGGTTGTTGCTCAAAACACCTCAAGTGGTCGACATTTTAAACATAGGCAGATTGGGTTGAAATTTTGCAGTACTATTGATTGAGTCATTGAGGTTTCCTATTTTTTTAGTTTGTGTGTCGGACCCCCTTACTTACCCCACTAGCCCCCTATAATGGGTGAGTTTATTAAACAGTGTTGGGATTGGCTAAAATTTGGGTAGTATGTGGACTATGCTATTTGTAGGTTTCAGTTGATGTGTTTTACCTTGTAGCCCCAACATTTACTCAACTAGCCCCCTAAAATAAATGTACTTAAGTCCTCAAATGTTATGTTTTGCCCTGTAGCACCACAACTTAACCAACTAATCCCTGAAATGGGTGACCCTTTTAGCAATGTTAAAATTAAATGAAAATTGGACAGCTTGAATTTGCTATTCATAGGTGTCCATTTTTTGTTTTACCCCATTATGCCACTATTTACTCCTTCTTTTCTTTGAAAAAGAATGTTAAATAGGACATACTTCACACAATATCTGGGGTGAATCTAAATTCATATAGTTTGTACTCTACATAGTATTATTATTTAAGACCAGTGCCAATCACTGTGTTTTACCTTACAACACCTGACTTTCTCAAGGTTATCTCTTGAAATGCATTATTTTCAACTTTGCATGTGTGGGGACCCATGAGTTTCTGCCTGCAGAAACGACTAAGGTTATAAAAAACGATGGCTAATATGGGACCCAATACAAAATAAGCATAGGAAATATATTAATGTTTTAAAATAGGTTTTAGTGTAAGTGCAACAACAAAATGTGCTAAGCCACCCTTCTAGTTGTTATTCACACTACAGGCAACAAATCGGTGATGTCTTGGCGGGCTGGCAATCATTGCCTGAGGCTTTAGAAAATTGCCTGAGGCAATGTTGAACCCCACAGAACTAAAGTGAGGACAAAACGCAACTGTTCTGCATTAACTGCCTGGTAGAAAAACTAATGTTTTTATGTCAAACATGCAGTGTACGACTTTGCGTCATAAATGATTCGGTTGATTCGCCCGAGTTCATTCAGCAGTTTTGCGTTTATTCGGTTTCAGATTAAACGTTTATTCCGTTCAAAAATTTTTGCGCCATGGCAGTTAGGGGGTTGTCAACAGCCTTATGACGTCAGAAGCATTAAAGGTTGTTGCTCAAAACACCTCTCGTGGTCAAAATTTAACATTACCTAATTGGGACACAATTTTTCAGGAATGTTGATTGACTTCTTGTGGTTTCATACTTTATATGTTTGGGTATAAAACCCGATTGGTTACCCCACTAGCCCCTGAAATGTTTTTTTAAAGGATAGCTTGTAGAATATGCCCTTTGTATCAGTCGATTGTTGTGTTCACCCCTCTAGCCCCAAGATTTACCCCACTAGTCACCTAAAATTGGTGAATTTTTTGGAAAAATTGGTGAAATCCTAAAATTGGTGAATAATGTTTAAATTGAATGCAATTTGGACAGCCCACAGAACATGTTATTATGGGTCCCCTTCTATGAAGGGGACACATATTGTTTTTGTCCGTATTTTTTTTTCTTTTTTCCTTTTTTTCTTTTTTCTGTCTAACGCTGGTTTGTTAAACGCGTTTGGTCAAGAAAGAGTGTTCCAAATTTATTCAAATTTGGATAGATGTTACATATTAATCCGAATTTGATCCTCCTGAAGTTTGACCCCGAATGACCCAGCGGTTCACCCGCAGGCCCCCAAAACGTAAAATTTTTAAAACGGCTGTACTGACTAAAGTACATCATCTAGGAGTTATGTCCTCTGTTGGTTGGTGCAATGTCAGGTTTTCTAAAGAAATTTCTAACTTTTATCAGGATTTACCCATTTTTACCCCTTAAACCCCGAAATATTCGTTTCTGTCTAACGCTGGTTTGTTCAAGAAAGAATGCTTTAAATTTATTCAAATTTACACATATGTTAGCTATCGTTTTAAACCTGATCCTCTTAAAGTTTGACCCCAAATGACCCAGCGGTTCACCCACAAGCCCCCAAAACGTAAAATTTTGAAAACGGCTGTACTAACTAAAGTACATGATCTAAGAGTTTCATGCTTTGTTGGTTGGTGCAATGTAAAGTATTCCAAATAATTTTCTAATTTTTTATTGGATTTACCCATTTTTACTCCTTTAACCCCGAAATAATCTTTTTTTGTTTTTGGCCAGAAATACAAGCCCTAATGTGCTGAAATTTGAAACATTTGTTTGCAGTGGTTTACTCGTTTAGTATTCAAAAATTTGCCTTAATCGGCCAAATAATGATTTTCACAGCCCATAGTTCTTGTACACTGTCAGTCAGACAGAAGTCCCAAGGGAGTCATTCACTGGTTTACGATTAAAACGGTTTTGTGCAGAGCGGGAGGGATCAGCTTGACGTCCAGACAGTCGTCCAGACAGACGTTTTAAGAGACATTCTTTTCGGTGATTAGAAATCAGCTGTGTTTTTTTGTCCTTAGAATCTAAAAATCACTGCAACATTTGTTTACCGTAAATCCGCACAAACATGCATGTGGGGACCCATTAGTTTTTGTTTACAAAAACAATTATATGTGTAGATCAAATGATGTGTATAGTAAATTGGTAAATATCGTATAGAATACATAAAATGGAAGTATATCAGAAAGCCACCCTTCTAGTTTTAGGCAGATTTGAATAGTTTGTACTTTTAATAGCATGATTTTTTTAAGCACAGGACTGACCGCTGTGTTTTTACAACACCAAACTTTATGATGGTTATCTCTTGAAATGCATTATTTTCAACTTTGCATGTGTGGGGACCCTTGAGTTTCTGCCAAAAACAGAAAAAAAGTTAAAACATCATGATTAACAGACTAAGTTAAAAACATGTATTTAACACGCAAGTATAAACAAATTGTGACCAACGAAAAAGCCTATGATTCTAGGCCTATAATGCAAAGGAAAGTTGTTTATTACCTGCTGTGCACTGAGATGTAAATCAGTAAATCACTCACAGGGGACCAGAGTGATATAACGTTAAACTCCATCAGAAGATTAAGTAAACGTTTTAACACATATTTGGGGCTGTACAGATAACCACTTGATAGATTTGGCTACAATTTTAAATAACAACGAGTAACCCACTGTTAAACATTTCAGCACATTAGGGCTTTTTTTGGCAGAAAGGGGTGAAAATGGGTGAATCCAATAAAAAGTTAAAAATTATTTAGAATACCCCCCATTGCACCAACCAACAAAGCATAAAACTCCTAGATGCTGTACTTTAGTCAGTATAGCCGTTTTAAAAAAAATACGTTTTGGGTGCCTGTGGGTGAAAAAATTCGGGTTAATAACTAACATCTGTGCAAATTTCAATAAATTTAAAGCAGGGGTACACATTTTTTTTCCGAATCTGGTAGCGTGCCGAAAATTGTAGTAGCACATACGTTTTGTGTGTCTTTTTCTACCTAATGCACAACTATTTTGCTACTACAGACGAATCCGGTTATTCGCATACCGGTTAATCGTATAATCCGTTTAATTGCATCACAATTAAAAATCCCAAGCCGTCACCCATCGTTTGTTAAGAAAATCGTCCGGTTAATCGCATAAACCGGATGTTCGCATCGATTTTCAACGAAACATGCGATTAACCGGATTGATATACTCTGTGTGAAAGTCGAACAGACCGAGTTTTTCGAATAAAAAACGACGGTATGATAATAAAATTCTCCGGAGGTAATGTACGCGAAAAAGACGTAGATACATGTTTGCATTCTACACCAAATAACGCATCTAATTTCAACGTTGAAAATGACACGTCTCGACCATAACATATTTTTGAAGTTATTAGGAGATTAAATAGGCGTTCAGTTTACCGCTGTGCGATAACTAGGCCCGTGCACATTGATCTTTTTTGTTGGCTTATTTAATCGCCAATAGTGAAATAACAAGCGTATAAATAAAGAGTTCAACGTGTCAAAATTACGAAACTGACGTGTCCGGCAAAGACGCTGATTGTAATTTCTTGCTGTGCGAACTAAAAAATTCCAAACCGTCGCCCAAAGTTGATCACGTGACAGTCACGCTAATCTTACTGCTGCAGTTTTGATGAGTAAGCTAAAAAGTAGCGCCACAATCTGAGTCTTTAAAGGTTTGCTAAAATCAATTATTCTTTTTGTCAATTGGATAACGGGTTATAATAGAAACTGATGTCGCCTTAGCGCCCTAGCGCTGTAGAATGTGCCGACGTTGTAAGTTTGACCAGGTTTCTGTCGTGTGTTTTCGGGTTTGGGCTTGCTTACAAATATGCACCTAGCACTTTGCCGCTTAACGGCGTTGGTTTAAACAAGAAAACGAAATAGGTCAGAAACAACAGGCAATTCTAACACATTTATAAGGAAAACTACCCAAAACAAGCCAAAAACGTCATAAACCGTCGTCATAGGGAAGTTCTCAAATTTAAATGTTGGGCCCCTTGGCTACGATGCGATGTAACACATCTTTTCACATAAACCTCACTACAAGAGAAAGCACAAATCAGGCGAACTGTGGCGTGTGCGCCAATTAAAGAGTGTGTGTGCGTTTCTACTGTTTCTTCAACACACTTGGGCGATTGCACCATAGCCACGGCTGTTAGGAAGCATGACGTCATGTACTGCGCTGATAGTAATAAATCTAGTTTTGACTTGAGACTACTTTTTCAATTCTCCACAACAAAAGAGAGAAAATACTGCTCTGTTGCCATAGTTGAGCCTCACTACAACTTTGTTTTAGCTGGGAAAATGTCCTTGGCAAATCGATGATGCAATTAACCGGATTCGTCTGTAATAGCCGTATCATTGGTTTCTATTTTACAAACTGCTACCAAATGTCTCAAATTGTTTATAATCTTAACGAATTTTGATTTATCATACAATATCCCATTTGCTTGTGCCTGAAAGTTTATGCCTAAACTTTTGAACTGAACAGCTTGATGATCGGTCGTAATTGTGAATGACGTCACTATCTCAATTGTTACGATGTTTGTTGTCTGACATTTGGCATTGTTTGCACATAATACCGTACAAAAAGTCTATCACGTATTGCTACCGAGATCCCTTTAGTAGCCCCGCAAAATCTATTTATACCAGTTTTATACCCTAAAAATAAGTTATACTTCCATATACAGTTTCGCGGCCGCACTAATTCGTCTCTGAGTACGCGTACAGCGGCAGGTTGTGTAGCACTGTGCTTCCATAACATCACGGCATGGCCTGTTGCCATAGGTTTTGGAATTGGGGTTTGCCTGATATCCAGTTTTTAAACCGACACCTGACGAATCGCCGTTAAAACTGCTGATTCGGCAAATCGGTCTTACGGATCTTCTCTTAGGTTCTCTGATACAAACAGCAAACGTTCAAACCCGACGCAGAGATTGTGTTGCAATGACAACTGAGTCAAAAGCCCGTGTGAAGTGACTGTTCACAAAATTGCAGAAATAGCAGGCTGAAGCACGTTTTACTCGTTTATTAGTGTATCGGAGTTGTTCCGATGCCATAAAAAAAAAAAAATATCGGACGAGTAGCGATGCCACTTATAGCATCAGGTAATACAGTATTATCGGGCTAACCATCAATAAAACAACATGTCTTGATTTATGTTACGAAGATTGGAAATTATGACCTCAGTTTATTTTGGGTCCCCTTCCCTGAAGGGGACACATTGATTTTACTCAAATTGTTCGTTTTTTTCTATTTTTTTATTTTTTATTATTTCATTTTTTTTCTCCCCAAAGTTTGTCCGACTCGTTTTTCCATCAAATGTTTGATGGATTTGGCTGAAATTTACACAGATGGTAGATGCAGTTATGTAGATGTGCATCCCACTTTGTTTTTGTTGGTAACCCCAGTATTTACCCCGCTAGCCCCCTAAAATGTTTTTTCCCCTGAAGTTTGTCCGACTCGTTTTTCCATCAAATGTTTGATGGATTTAGCTGAAATTTACACAGATGGTAGATGTAGTTATGTAGATGTGCATCCCACTTTGTTTTTGTTGATAACCCCAGTATTTACCCTGCTAACCCCCTAAATGGGTATTTTTTTCCCCTGGGCACCACAAACAAAAGATTTCTGTGGCACAATAGTATTACAAGGGCAACCAGTTGTATGTTACTCGTTTGTGACTTTGTGGGTTGCTTGGTGGAAGTTTTTATGCCATGGCAGTTCGGGGGTTGTTAACGGCCCTTTGATGTCAGAAACATTAACGGTTGTTGCTCAAAACACCTCTATTGGTTGAAATTTTAAACGTTGGCTGATTGGACTGATATTTTGCGGTACTATTGATTGAATCATGGTGGTTTCCTATTTTTAAGTTTGTGTGTGTTGAACCTTCGTTAGTTATCCTACTAGCCCCCCTTAAATGAGTTTTTTAATTTAAATGGTTTGTACTCCATATAGTATATTTAAATATGAACAGTACCAATCACTGTGTTTGTCTTAACAATACCAAACTTACTCATTGTTATCTATTGAAATGCATTATCTACAACTTTGCATGTGTGGGGACCCATGAGTTTTTGCTCGCAGAAACAACCAAGGTTATAAAAGACAGTGAAAGATATGGGACCCAGTGTAAAATATGTAAAGGAACTATATTAATCTTTTAAAATAGGGTATAGTGTATGTGCAAGGGCAATATGTGCTAAGCCAACCTTCTAGTTTTTGTAGAAAACTTTATTTTGCCAAAATATTGCGTCGCTACAAACCTAATAGTGTAGCTACAAATCCGTTGTAAATGTTTGTGCGGCGTGAGTGACATGTTGTTGAGTGCATGTGCATTGTAATTCTTTTTGAGACACACATGTGTGATTGCCTCATACGTATGACGATTAGCATGTGCCTTCACATTCGCCCCCAACGTGTAAGAATGCTTATTATGAGAGTGAATGTTCTTTTTAGGTTATAAAAGAGTGTGCGGAAATCACTACTTCAATTGATGACAGTCACAGTCACGTCATGTCAATTGATGAAGGCACCTTTTACACAGTTACCGTAGCATCGCGATAGTGCCTCATAAAATATGCGACTAACGTAATTCGGTCGCGGCTTGATCCAAGCGCCAAAACAATATTGGTAAATCGTTGCCTAATCTTTGTTTTTCCGCTAGTTGTGCCACTGCATCAGTACTTTATTAGTATTCTGAAAAAATTATTTGAAAAAAATATAGACCACCTATAAGCGTGACCACAAATTGCGGGCAAGTTTGTTGGTCATGCGACCATATTTTTGCACCCCTGATTTAAAGCACTCTTTTCTTAACCAAACAAACCAGCGTTAGACAGAAAAAAGCCAAAAAAAATACGGACAAAAACAATATGTGTCCCCTTTATAGAAGTGGACCCATAATAAGTATAGCAAATATACTAATATTGTATCACATGATGGTGGTCATAACATTAATTGTTCATGAACAAATAGCTTTTGTATAACTTAGTCAAAACATGATTGTTGCGCATAAAGATTAAAGGGGCGCTACAGAAAACCTTGCTAAATGCTGCACATCGAGAGGCTACTATAGGTCAATGTTTACATTTTGCGTAAGAAAATTAGGTTAAGAACAAATTGTTCTAAATGCGCCAGTGTTAGAATTACTATCTAGGTTTTCTAGAAGGCCTTGGACTACAATATCGGGCCTTGGACTACAATATCGAGTTTAAAGCTAGAGTATAAATTCTCTGAATTGGGAGTATACTGTATCCTTTTTCTTACTTTTGAAAGTTTGTAAAGTTATAATGATGTAAAAATACATGCTTTCTGCTAGCACATCATAATAATAATACTGTTACTAAATGGTATCTACATACATGTGGGGACCCATTTATTTTGCTTGCAAAAACAATCATGTTAGTGGGTAAAATGTTGTGTATAGTGAAGTGTTAAATAGGATATAGAATATATAAATTGGCAATATATAGGAAAGCCACCATATCTGTTTTTCAGGTAAAGTAAAAATGATTCGAACATCTTCAAATAGCAACCAATTCGGAAAATTTAGGACTCCACCATCTTCAAACATAGCTCATGGTTTTTACTCAAAACCACCAGGTTGGTTTTTGATCTACAATTTTATTAGATATTACAAAATAAGGCTTACATCTTAGTTTATGATTTTGGGAAAAGATTCGGGCGGGCCGCATAGTTTACATGCCCTAGCACCGTCTTTTCAAATTTAGCACGCGCGGCGATTTTTACAGGGGCACCAAGATATGGCCTTTCTGCAATCCCATTTAAAGTGGCTTAAATTGTATAGTTAGTCTCATCTTACGAGCAATGGTTGTATATTACGTAACAAGTAGGCAATTGTTTGCGCACAATTAACATTAGTGGTCTTGTCTGTGACGTAACAAACTGGGTTTTGATCAATCCTGAGCGTTGTAATCCTATGAAACTGGGTAACATTATTTCTTCATATCGCGACAGGAAAACTCTCGTAAGAAGTAGATTAATTCTTGAATGTTACAAAGTTATCAATACGATTTAGCAAACCAACAACGTGGTCACGGGCCGGATGAAATGACCTCGAGGGCCGGATCCGGCCCGCGGGCCGTAGTTTGGTGACCCCTGGGTTAAAGGAATAGAATTAGAAAAGTAGTCAGATTGCCAAGTTATTGATGTGATTAAGCAGAATATGATCTGGAATCGAAATGAACAGTAGTACTCTTCGTTATTTGATGCATCCTCAGTTCCAATCAAGAAATAAAAAATAAAATTTAGTTATATAGGCAATGAAATAAAATCACAGACTGATTTAAGTGTACTAAAACCTTCGGTTTACTGTGATTATCTGTAACTTGAATCGTCTGTATTGAGCACATGTTGGTTCAGGATGATTTCTGTACGAGCACAGTTTTATACTTAGCAAAAGAGTTGTATTTACGTCACATCTTTTGCGATGGGTACAATGACCTGATGATGACGTAAAAACGTCACACATCTGTTTACATTTTATACAAACGGTGAGAGCAGACATTTATATCGATTCTGCAATATAAACATTCTGGTGTTAGCTGGGAAAGTAAAAATGAGGCATTATAAAATGTGTACCGTTTTTAAAGCATCCGGATTATCACATGATCCACTTATAAAGCTTGGCAAATTGGTTGTGAATTTAACTAGATTTGTCTGTACTGCTGGCCTTCAAATGTTTTTGCCATCTAAAATGTATGCGTGTGTTGTTTATTTCAATGTGAGATGTGACAATACACTCTGGGCTACGATCTGATCATTGACCTAGTTATAAGAAGGATATATATTGTATTTTGAGCAGGGGAAATTAAGCATTGTCATAACTAAATTAGCTGATGAAGTGTATGTTAACATCTTTGTTATAGATGTTTACTGTTTAAACAGTTCCCAGTCAAAAATTTTCATATTTTGCAATGAAAAGTTTAGAAGATTTGATTTTGTGCCAATTTCTGATCATTGTTTTTGTCTCAAATTCATATTATTTTATAGTGTGGTAACTGCTTGATGTATATTTTTTCACCATTGCCCATCATATCAAAGCTATTTCATATTTAACAGTCAATCCCCTGTCCAAAAGCCTGCCATCTGACCAATTGTTAAAAATGTGTCATGATAAAGATCATGTGACTGAGGTAGCTGATGGAGTTACATTTGAAATTAAGTCATTGTCGAATGTGGTTCCTGCCACCACATTTCACAATGCTACCACAAAATCCTGGATAAATGAATCAGAATTTGAAGCTGGTGGTGTTGTTTCTGGGTGCAATAAAACAAGTCAGTTATGCTTTGTTGGGGTAACTGGATGTAATCTCAGAATTACCATATGCTTTGTGTTTCAGAAATCATGGATAGTGCCCCAGTAAGGTCCAGTGTCAGTCTGGCTGCTTCTGGTCTTTGTGCATTGGCAGCTGGGGCTGGAGTGGGGTGTGATAGTAAAACATCCCCTAAACTAACAGGGGAAAAAAATCCTGGGCCTTTCGAGTGCAAACAACTTCCAATCAGTGGAAACAACATAATTAAAGTTGCACCTCGTCAAATGCAATCAAAAGGTAAGATTGGCATTTTTAAAAGTGTTTTGTGTGTTTATGTTAGTTTTATTTAGTCACACAGATTCAAAGTCACAGAAACAAACCAAGTATCATTGTTGTTCATCGACCTCCTGGTGGAAAGCCTGTAACTGCATCTCCTGTAAGTACATGGTGTAATAACTTGTATAACATTTGGTTCCATGTGGGTGGTGGCATATCCTGGGGGAAAGCTTTACATAAATTAATTAAATGTAAAATGTGTAGTTTTAGGCTGACAAAGGCACATTTCTTAAAATTTCTGACATCTTAAGTAACATTTTTTCTGACATCTTAAATAACATGCTTCTAACTCCAAACTGGGTTGGAGTAAGATCGCTCTCATTTTTTGCTTAGAAAAACAAATCCTGTTTGAAATTCTAATACTGTAATTTTTTAGGCCAAGTTTCTTGAAGTTGGTAGCAATGGCATGCCAAAACCTTTCACCCAAGTAAAAACTTTAAGCAGTGTGTCAAAGGCAATAACTGTTCCGATCAGCAGTACAGCTGCCATTGCTAAACCAGTTCCAACAAAGGTACTTTTTTGCTGCGTTTTGCTGTTTTACATTATTGTATTAAACATAGATTTTGTGTCATTTAGATTGTAAGCGTTGCAACAAATGTAAGAACAGTATCTGGTAAGTCACTCGCCACAAATTTTCATAAAGTTATCACAAAAGGAAAGATGCAGCAGGTATGTTTGGAGTATCTATTAAAGATGTGACTTAACATTAAATGTTTTTTCAGCTTGTACTAAAACCGACATCTTCAGTTGTTGCCTCAAATCGAAAACCATCATCATCTATCAACAAGCCAACGATTAAAGAAGAAAATCTGTGTTTTTCTGAAACTAGCAGCCTGAATACCACTATACATGCCAGTGAAGCTCTTAGATCTCAACCCACAATGCCAATGCATGCTGCTACCACAATCAAAGCTTTGATGGCTATACAGATGGGTTCTCAAAGTAACACTGAAATAGAAAAGGTGAATGCAACAGAAAAGAATGTGGGTGTATCTGGCTTGAAACCAATTTTTAAACAAAAACCAAACTTGATTGCTGTAAGCACACCTAAGACCTCCAAAGTTATTTTGAAAAAACCCAGTGATGAAGAATTTATACCTATAACATCGGAGGAGGCAGAATAAAATTTGATAGTCGAAAATGTGCTGATGGTGAAATGAATGAAGTAGTACAATAAAAAGTCTGTTTGTAACACAGGGATGTTTTTGTAAATAAATGCTTGTTTTAAAGTGGTTATTTTGGCATCTTTTTTATAACTGTTCTGCACTCACATAAAATTTCCAATTTATTAAATGCCCCTTTTAGCTGCCAGTTTGAAACTACATTTCTCATACTTTATACATTTTAATATTGAGAAAACCAACACACTACACAAGTGAAAAAGGAACAGTACATAAGAATTGAAAAAAATGATAACAATTGTTTTTGTAGTTTGATTTACACTAAAATAAAGCCAATTAACATGTGTGGAATCTGCTGTTCATATTATTTTGGTAATTAAGCTAATGATTGTAAAGCTCTTTGTGCAAAGTACTGCACATCTATGTCTTGATCACGTGACAACCGCTGAAGCATGGGTTTCACATCTGTGCTGATGCTGGTGCCATCCAAACGAAGACCAACTTTCTCCATACACTTGCAAACATTAAATCTGACATTTGCCACCTAAACAAACATAGTTCGTTTGGAAACAGCCTTAAAGTTTAGGCAATTTGGTTGACTAGTTTACCACAGGTACCCACTTATACTTACTCAAGTGCATGACCCAGCAGATTTATATGTTGTTGCTTGGTCCAAGTAGTTCAAAACAACTTAAGTTTGATTTATTCTTTTCTCCCCCAAAATGTTCACTTTTGTGTTTAGGGTTCATTTTAGAAATAAAACCCCTAATTTGCGGAAATTGTAAACGGTTGTTGACAATTAGCCCAGTAACTAACTTTAAAGGCTCAAACAAATGTCAAAATGCTATTGTCGCTATACAAAACATTTGGTCATGCTGCTATATACATTTGGTCATGCTGCTATATCTAGTGGTTGTATTATAACAATGGTATCCCCAAGAGTTTTCACTTTTGAGACAGGGTTGCATTATTGTAACATAACAACTAGAAAGGTGGCTTTCTGATATACTTCCATTTTATATTTTCTATGTAATATTTACCAATTTACTATACACATCATTTGATCTACATATATATTGTTTT
Organism: Phallusia mammillata; assembly: GCF_965637545.1. NCBI lineage: Eukaryota > Metazoa > Chordata > Ascidiacea > Phlebobranchia > Ascidiidae > Phallusia > Phallusia mammillata. The sequence goes on from NC_137255.1 coordinate 11,902,564, forward strand.
TGCAAACAAAAACAGATGGGTCCCCACACACGTGTTTGTGCGGATTAACGGAAAACAAATGTTCGGGCTATTTTTAGATTCTTAAGGACAAATTGTTGGAAATTGTTAACCCAACTTTTAAAAAAATGGTCCGTATTCTTTTTGCTTCATTATTGTAATATAATTGTTCTTCAGTACCGTTTAAAGATCTTTTGACACGGTTTTTAATAGCACGCAGTCCATAGTAATTAACAAAAACGTTTCTCCCAATCCATATTTAACTTACGTATTGTTTCTGGAGTATATGTGTAAAAATTAAAGAAGCTATGTTGTGAGGAAAACAACTTTTCCAACTGTGTTCTGCGTTTCCTACAAGTTGACCTTCAGTCGTCATAAGGCGGCCAACTTGTCAATAGCCTTTTAACGACTTTTTATTGCATCTTTGGAAAACATGTAGTTTTTTACCTTCATGTTAATCAACAACGTTTGCCTGAAATATGCAAAACCGAAATATCGTTTTAATCACTTCTAAGATACAAAAACTTTGGTAAAGCTGAAAATATGCATGCTAACTAAATAAAACCACATAGCATTATTGCGCTGATCTAATCATAGAAAAGACTGCCTCGTAAAATGGCCGTAAATGCGTCAAGCAGCGATCTCCTGCTATGCAATAAATCGCCACAATTGTAAACCAGTGAATTACTTCCTTGGGCTTTCCAGTTTACACATATTATGGGCTGTAATGGTAACCATTTGGCCATTCAGCGAAAATTTTGAACACTAAATGGTAACCCACTGCAAACAATTTTTTTTTTAAATTACGTTTTAGCACATATAACGGGCTGCTTGCATTGCTGACATAAGGGACTGGAAAAACTAAAACCGATTATTTGGGGGTTGAAGGGGTGAAAATGGGTAAATCCAATAAAAAGTTAGAAAAATATTTAGAATATCTTACATTGCACCAACCAACAAAGCATGAAACTCCTAGGTCATGTGCTTAGGTCAGCACAGCTGTTTTAAAAAATTTACGCTTTGGGGGCCTGTGGGTGAACCCTTGTGTTTTCTGGGGTCAAACTTCAGGAGGATCAAATATGGATAAAAACTATCATCTGTGTAAATTTGAACTCTTTCGTGACTAAACGCGTATAACAAACCAGCGTTAGACAGAAAAAAGACTTGCCTACACCACATAGGTTACTGTACATGTTTAAAAACCAAGTTACAAATGATTGTTGCACCTGTAGCAATATGTCAGTGTTTGTAATAAAAAAAACTTCACTTGTTTTTGCCAAATGTATAAATACATATATATATGCAGGCAAAAACGAGTGGAGTCTAAAAACTTCTTGTCCATGTTCTTTCGGGTGCATCTAAAGTATACAGGATCGCTTGGTGCATTATTAATACAGCTTGGCGCACCTTTATAATACTTGGTTCACCCTTATATTGCCTGGTGCACCTTTATGCCATTTGCCGTACCTTTATATTGCTAGGTAAAGGTGCACATAGCATTATATCAAGGTGCACCAAGTAATATCAAGGTGCACCAAAGGATATAAAGGTGCACCAAGTGATAAAAATGTGAACCAAGCGATCCTGTATAGTGTATATTTTAGATGCACCGTTCTTTTTCATAACTAGAATAGTGGTTTTCCTATATATTGCCAGTTTATATATACTACATCATATTTAACGATGTATACCATATACCATTTACTATATTTATAATGGATATATATTTGGCACCTACATTTCATTGGGTCCCTATCTTTTTCCTGGCACTTTATAACATAATTGTTTCTGCAAGCATAATCTAATGGGTCCCCACACATGTGCATATGCGATTTGGTAACAGTAAAAATAAGGCACAATCATTGTTAGATACCAATTTCCTATACACATCATTTGATCTACACATATGATTGTTTTTGCAAGCAAAAACGAATGGCTCCCCACACGCGCATTTGTGCGGATTTACGGTAAACAAACATCCTGGTTATTTTTAGATTCTTAAGGAAAAACTTAACCAACTTTAAAAGTTTTGTCTGTATTCTTTTTTAATCATTATTGTCATATAATTACAAAACACAGTAAAAATACTTTTAAATTTGCTACACACATCATTTGATCTACACATATGATTGTTTTTGCAAGCAAAAACGAATGGGTCCCCACACGCGCGTTTGTGCGGATTTACGGTAAACAAACATCCTGGTTATTTTTAGATTCTTAAGCAAAAACTTAACCAACTTTAGCCTTAACCCAACTTTAAAAGTTTTGTCCGTATTCTTTTTGCATCATTCTTTTTCGTCATATAATTACAAAAAACGGTAAAAATACTTTCAATTCAATTTCATGCTTTGACCTTGATATTGTCGTTCAAGGTCAGTTTTTAAACACAATTTTCCAAAACTGAAAATGTGCTTGATAACTTAATAAAACGACATAGCATTGCTGTGCAAAAACAGCTGATTTCTAATCACCAACACGACTGTCTCGTAAAATGTCCGTCCGGACGTCAAGCTGAGCACTCCCGCTGCATTCACCCGCCTTAATCGTAAACAAGTAAACTAGAAGGGTGGCTTAGCATATATTGCCCCTGCATATACACTATAACCTATTTTAATACATAAATATATTTCCTATGCTTATTTTGTATTGGGTCCCATATTAGCCATTGTCTTTTATAACTTTAGTCGTTTCTGCAGGCAAAAACTCATGGGTCCCCACACATGCAAAGTTGAAAGTATGAGAAAGTCGGGTGTTCTAAAGTAAAACACAGTGATCGGCACTGGGCTTAAATAATAATGCTATGTAGAATACGAACTATAAAATTAGATTCACCCCAGATATTGTTTGAAGTATGTCCTATTCAACGTTTTAAAAAACTGACACATTTTAGGGGGCTAGTAGGGCAACTAATTGGGTTCGACACACAAATTAAAAAATATATAAAAACCGCAATGACTCAATCAATAGTACTGCAAAATTTCAGCCCAATCCGCCAATGTTTAAAATTTTGACCACTAGAGGAGTTTTGAGCAACAACCGGTAATGTTTCTGCTGTCATTGGGCTGTTGACAAGCCCCTAACTGCCATGGTGCAAAAACGACCAACGAGCAACATACAACTGGTTGCCCTTGTAACACTATTGCGCCAAAGAAATCTTTCGTTTGTGGTGCCCAGTAACATACAAATACGTTTTACACTTTAGGGGCTTGTGGGGTAAATGTTAGACTACAGGGTTGAACACAACAATCGACACCTATAAATGGCATACTATACAAGAAATCCAAATTTCAGCCAATTCTGACACTGTTTGAAAACTCACCCATTTTAGGAGGCTAGCGGGATAAATACTGGGGCTATCAACAAAAACAAAGTGGGATGCACATCTACATGAATATATCTACCATCTGTGTAAATTTCACCCAAACCCATCAAACATTTGATGGAAAAACGAGTCGGACAAAAAGGGAAGGGGACCCATAATTACTACCTTGAGAGTTGAGACTTCTATCTGACTGACAGTGTACACATATTATGGACTGTAAAAGTAACTATTTGGCCGATGTGTGTAAATTTGAAAAAGTTTGAACCATTCTTTCTTGACCAAAACGTGGCAACAAATCCGCGTTAGACGGAAAAAAAGAAATAAAGAAAAAAATATATAGACAAAAACAACTAGAAGGGTGGCTTAGCACATATTGCCCTTGCATATACACTATAACCTATTTTAAAACATAAATATATTTCCTATGCTTATTTTGTATTGGGTCCCATATTAGTCACCGTCTTTTATAACTTTAGTCGTTTCTGCAGGCAAAAACTCATGGGTCCCCACACATGCAAAGTTGTAGATAATGCATTTCAAGAGATAACCATGCAAAAGTCGGGTGTTGTAAGGTAAAACACAGTGATCGGCACTGGGCTTAAATAATAATACTATGTAGAATACAAACTATAAAATTAGATTCACCCCAGATATTGGTTAAAGTATGTCCTATTTAACGTTTTAAAAAAACTGACCCATTTTAGGGGGCTAGTAGGGCAACTAATTGGGTTCGACACACAAACTAAAAAATATATAAAAACCACAATGACTCAATCAATAGTACAGCAAAATTTCAGCCCAATCCGCCAATGTTTAAAATTTCGACCACTAGAGGTGTTTTGAGCAACAACCGTTACTGTTTCTGACGTCATAGGGCTGTTAACAAGCCCCTAACTGCCATGGCGCAAAAACGACCACCAAGAAACCCACCAACGAGCAACAAACAACTGGTTGCCCTTGTAACACTATTGCTCCAAAGAAATCTTTCGTTTGTGGTGCCCAGTACCATACAAATACGTTTTACACTTTAGGGGCTTGTGGGGTAAATGTTAGGACTACAGGGTTGAACACAACAATTGACACCTATAAATGGCATACTATACAAGAAATCCAAATTTCAGCCAATTCTGACACTGTTTAAAAATTCACCCATTTTAGGGGGCTAGCGGGGTAAATACTGGGGTTATCAACAAAAACAAAGTGGGATGCACATCTACATGAATATATCTACCATCTGTGTAAATTTCAGCCAAATCCATCAAACATTTGATGGAAAAACGAGTCGGACAAACTTTGGGTAAAAACACCCATTTTAGGGGGCGAGCGGGGTAAATACTGGGGTTATCAACAAAAACAAAGTGGGATGCACATCTACATAACTATATCTCCCATTTGTGTAAATTTCAGCCAAATCCATCAAACATTTGATGGAAAAACGAGTCGGACAAACTTCGGGGAAAAAATACCCATTTTAGGGGGCTAGCGGGGTAAATACTGGGGTTATCAACAAAAACAAAGTGGGATGCACATCTACATAACTATATCTACCATCTGTGTAAATTTCAGCCGAATCCATCAAACATTTGATGGAAAAACGAGTCGGACAAACTTTGGGGAGAAAAAAAAAAGGAAGAAAAAAAAGAAAAAAAACAAAAACAATTTGAGTAAAATCAATATGTGTCCCCTTCAGGGAACCATAATAACCTACTGCAAACAATTGTTTACCATTTCAGTACATTAGGGCTTGTATTTCTGGCCTAAAACGTATTATGGGTCCCCTTCCCTGAAGGGGACACATATTGATTTTACTCAAATTGTTTTCGTTTTTTTGTTTTTTTTTCTTCTTTTTTCTTCTCCCCAAAGTTTGTCCGACTCGTTTTTCCATTAAATCCTTGATGGATTTGCATGAAATTTACACAGATGGTAGATGTAGTTATGTAGATGTGCATCCCACTTTGTTTTTGTTGATAACCCCAGTATTTACCCCGCTAGCCCCCTAAAATGGGTATTTTTTCCCCAAAGTTTGTCCGACTCGTTTTTCCATCAAATGTTTGATGGATTTGGCTGAAATTTACACAGATGGTAGATGTAGTTATGTAGATGTGCATCCCACTTTGTTTTTGTTGATAACCCCAGTATTTACCCCGCTAGCCCCCTAAAATGGGTATTTCCCCCCGAAGTTTGTCAGACTCGTTTTTCTATCAAATCCTTGATGGATTTGGATGAAATTTACACAGATGGTAGATGTAGTTATGTAGATGTGCTTCCCACTTCGTTTTTGTTGATAACCCCAGTATTTACCCCGCTAGCCCCCTAAAATGGGTGAGTTTTTAAACAGTGTCAGAATTGGCTGAAATTAGGATAGCTTGTAGAGTATGCCATTTATAGATGTCGATTGGTGTGTTCAACCATGTAGCCCCATCATTTACCCCACAAGCCCCTAAAGTGTAAAACGTATTTGTATGTTACTGGGCACCACAAACGAAAGATTTCTGTTGCTCAATAGTGTTACAAGGGCAAGCAGTTGTTTGTTACTCTTTTATGACTTTGTGGATTGCTTGGTGAACGTTAGTTAGGGGGTTGTTAACAGCCCTATGACATCTGAAACATTAACGGTTGTCGTTCAAAACACCTCTAGTGGTCGAAATTTTAAACATTGGCGGATTGGGCTGAAATTTTGCAGTACTATTGATTGAGTCATTGAGATTTCATATTTTTTTAGTTTGAGTGTCTGACCCCATTAGTTACCCCACTAGTCCCCTACAATGGGTCAGTTTTTTGAACAGTGTCGGGATTGGACAAAATTTGGGGTAGTATGTGGACTATGCTATTTGTAGGTTTCAGTTGATGTGTTTTACCTTTAGCCCCAACATTTACTCAACTAGCCCCCTAAAATAAATGAACTTTTAGAAAACATTCTAATTATATGAAATTTTGCAAAGTTTATTAAACATACTCAAATGTTATGTTTTTACATACTATTATTATTTAGGCCCAGTGTCGATCACTGCGTTTTACTTTACAACACCAAACTTTCACATGGTTATCTCTTGAAATGCATTATCTACAACTTTGCATGTGTGGGGACCCATGAGCTTCTGCTTGCAGAAACAACTAAGTTTATAAAAGACAGTGGATGGTATGGGACCCAATATAAAATAAGCATAGGAAATATATCAATGTTTAAAAATAGGTTATAGTGTATATGCAAGGGCAATATGTGCTAAGCCACCCTTCTAGTTATTTTGGGGTTTAAGGGGTAAAAATGGGTGAATCCAATAAAAAGTAAAAAATTCTTTAGAATAGCTTACATTGCACCAACCAACAAAGCATGAAACCCTCAGATTATGTACTTGGGTCAGTACAGCCGTTTTTTTCGTTTTGGGGGCCTGTGGGTGAACCGCTGGGTCGTTTGGGGTCAAACTTCAGGAGGACCAAATTCGGAATAATAACTAACATCTGTGCAAATTTAAAGCACTCTTTCTTGACCAAACGCATTTAACAAACCAGCGTTAGACAGAAACCAATATTTTGGGGTTTAAGGGGTGAAAATGGGTAAATCTTTTTTTAAGGCACAAAGTTCTTTAAAATACTTTATACTGCACCAATCAACAAAGCATATAACTCCTAAATGAAGTACTTTAGCTAGTATAGCTATTTTAAAAATTTCACGTTTTGGGGGGCTGTGGGTGAACCGAGGGATCCAACAGGGTCAAAATTCACATGGACCATCTTTAGACCAATATGTATAATGTGTGTAAATTTGAACAAATCCGCGTTTGACGGAAAAAAGAAATATAGACAAAAAGAATATGTGTCCCCTTCAGGGAAGGGGACCCATAATTATATAGACAGAAAGAAAGGAAAAATTTTAGGGTGGCTTAGCACAAACATGGCAATCAATATTCCGCTAAAATAATCATGCAATATGAGGTACAAAAAAACAGCCATTTTAGGGGTTAGTGGGGTGCCTGATGGAATAAATAACTGGACCGCAATGACCCAACTACATTCCTGTAAAATTCTATCCAAATCAGCCAATGTTTTAATTTTAACTAGAGGTGTTTTGAGCTACATTTGTCAACATTTCTGGCGTCATAGGGCTGTTCCCTGCAGAAACGTCCACCAAGCAATGCACAAACAGACATATTGTGTTTTGTTGCCTTTATTTCACTGCTACACCATGTTTGTGGTGCCCAGCAACATACAAAAAGATTTTACACTTTAGGGGCTAGTGGGGTGAGTGATGAAGTTATCAAGACAAAAGAAGCAGATGGAACTATCTGCCATCTGTGTCAGTTACATCCAACGGAAAAAAACTGAGTGAAACCCTTCAGGAAAGGGGACCCATTAATAATTCTTGTCCCTGCAACTTTCAAATCATCAACATGACAGGAGAATAAAAATTATCATCAAATTTGTTGAAAAATCATCCAAGTGTGAAGCTTACCCGAAATTTGAGCCCAAGGACATATTATAACAATAAAAAGTTAAAGCAGGGGTCCCCAACACTGGACCCGCGATTCATTTCATCTAAATAATATTTGCTTGGTTACACATATCAATGATCTAAGAGCGGTTTGTGACATCACAGGCAAAACTAAGATATGAAATTATGCACAAACAGTTGCTTATATTGTTACTTGTGATGAAATAAAAAAGCCTTGATCAACACGCTAATAAGATTGTAAAGACATCTTGGATATCAACGATAATTATGGCTACAACCACTAAATGACCGCAGGCTTTGGTTCTCAAAAAGCTGGCCTAGTGTTGATAAAGTGGTGTAGCGTGCAGTTTTAAGGTCTTTAAAAGCATTTTGGCATCTGACGGCGCATGTGGCCCACGGCTTCCAAGTCAGTTCAAAAATTGGACCTGGACAAAGTAATTTGGAGACCCCTGCACTAACAAATTGACACAAGTGCAACAAATCATAATGGGTCGCATCTTTGGGCATGAAATGTTTACTGGATTTGAATGAAACTTTCACAGATGGTAGACATAGTTATGTAGATGTGCCCTTTTTTGTTGACTTGATAGCCCCAGTATTTACCCCACTAGCCCCCTAAAATAGGTAAATTTTTAAATGATGTCCAAATTTGGCTCTGCCTGCCTTCATTAGGTGTCGATTGTTGTGTTTTACCCTGTATCCAAAATATTTACCCCACTGGCGCCTTAAAATAGGTGAATTTTTGAACAATGTCTGAAAACAAAATTATGGGTCCCCTACCCTGAAGGGGACACATATTGTTTTTGTCCATATATTTTTTCTTTTTTTCCGTCTAACGCGGATTTATTCCCACGTTTTGGTCAAGAAAGATTGGTTCAAACTTTTTTAAATTTACACACATTATAGATATTGGTCTAAAGATGGTCCATGTGAATTTTGACCCCGTTTGATCCCTTGCTTCACCCACAGCCCCCCAAACCGTAAATTTTTTAAAACTGCTATACTTGCTAAAGCAGATGATTCTGGAGTTTCATACTTTTTTGATTGGTACATTGCAGCGTATTTTAAAGTATTTTGTAACTTGAAGTTGTATATATCCATTTTCACCCCTTTACCCCAAAATATTTGTTTGATTGTTCACATGTTAATGAGGTCAGAAATACAAGACTTCATGTGCTGAAATTTTAAACAGCTGTGGATAGAGTGCTCCTTATTGGCTGTTAAAAATTTCAGTGCAATCGGCTCAGTAATTACTCTTACAGCCCCAAATGTGTTTTCAAATGCTGTCTTTTGTCAAGTTTGTGCTCTCTCAGTACACAGCTGACGCAATGGGAGTGATTGACGATAGTGGCAAATGGAAAAAATGCCTCTGCTTCACGCATGAACGCAGTCGTCACTTGACCATTTTCTCACTGGTTGGAATTAAGATGTTACGATGTTAGTTATATTGTGCTGTAAACATTAATGTAGGTCAACTTATTCGTGTTTCAAAACGCAGAGCGACAACGCAGCACGATTTGTTACACCTGTGTAATGTGACTTCTCAAACTGAAAGCGTTAATAAAACTGTTTCATAACAGGCTTTGGACATAAAAAGCCCAGCTAAGGAATCGTATTGTTGACATGTAGAAACTTAACGGCGCCAGGGAACGCTATGTGCGGATTAAAAATCTTAATTCTATTCCAGTTTAACAATGAATGTGCCCTATTTTTACTGTTACCCATTAGATTATGCTTGCAGAAACAATTATGTTATAAAGTGCCAGGAAAAAGATAGGGACCCAATGAAATGCAGGTCCCAAATATATATATCCATTATAAATACAGTAAATGGTATATGTGATACATCATTAAATATGATGTAGTATATATAAACTGGCACTATATATGAAAACCACTATTCCAGTTTTTTTTAAATTGAAATTTGTTAAATATGCCATTTTGAGGTGTTTATTGATAAGATTTACCCCTCCAACCTCGTAGAATAGGTAGCTTTTACAAACAATGGTCGAATTGAATGTAATTTGTATAGCTTGTACCTCACATAGCATGATTATTTCTAGAAACTTTTATTGCCCCTTTTTATTTTGTAAAATGCCTTATTCACAACATTGCATGTGTGGGAGACCCATGAGTTTCTGCTTGCAGAAACAACAAAGGTTAAACGACAGTGATACGGGGTTCATTATAAAAGAAGTGTAAGCATATGTTAAAAAATAGGTCGCAGTGTATGTGCAATATGTGATAAGCCACCCTTCCAGTTTTTTACTGCGTATGTAAATGTCGAACAGCAATAAAACTAGAAAGGTGGCTTTTCTATATACATCAATTTTATATGTTCTATTTACAGATTTACAATACACACCATTTGACCTACAAAAGGGTTCCCACACACACATGTTTATGCAAATTATCTACTTCCATTTTAATCTCTGGCTTTCAAATCGATATTTCTGTCCAAGTTCTGTTTTAAAAAGGTTACCGTATATACTCGCGGAAAGGTCGCAACTTTTTTCCTTATATTTTTTCAAAAAAATATAGGTGCGACCTATCCGCTCGACACAAGTGCAAATACGGGTGCATGCGCTCGTGCACGCACATACCAATGCGAGACAGTTTCATTAGCGCACACGCACATGCGGCCGCTCAGTGTGTGTTGGATTTTCCCACTTTGTTGAGAAAAAATGGTTTTGCGGTTTCAATGCTAAAAAACGAACAATTGCAACCAAAAAAGCTAGGGAAAGGGCCTTTTAAATCCCTAGATTTTTAGTGTGACTTATGTGGGAGTCAACTCTAAATTAAATTTTTTTAACACAAAACTAACAGTGCGACCTATACGGTGGCGCGACCTATTGGCGACTATATACGGTACAAATTTTCCCAGAAAACCCTAACCAATATTAGAGACATTACAAATTAAGAAAGCTATTTTGCAGCAAAGGTATATATAACACTAGAAAGCTGGCTTTCTAATATACTTCCATTTTATATATTCTCTATTCCATTTACTAATTTACCATACACATCATTTGGTCTACAAATATGATTGACCTCCCGTGTGTGTTTGTGCGGATTTAAGCATTAACCCAACAATGAAAAAAAGTTGTCCATATTCTTTTTGCATCATTATTGTCATATAATTACAAAAACAGTAAAAAAGAACGAAAAAAAAGTTATTACAGACACTATAAATTGAAAAGCAATTTGCTACAAAGGTATACATAACAAATTGTTTTTTACTTAACTTTGCTTCGCAAAATGAGTACCATTGTAGTAACCTCTTACGGTACAGACGCCGAACGACCGTTTGACACCGTTTTCAATAGCATGCACTCCTCAGTGATCAACAATACCGTTTTGAGTAAATGAGTTAGGTATGGAATTGTCAAAAATAAAGACGCTAAGTCATGACGAATAATAATCGTTCTTAGGCGTGTTTGTAATACCACAAGTTAACCTTTAGTGACCTGTGGTCATGCGGCAGTAAGACCAATAATCCATTATAGCCAATGATTTTGTACCTTTTTTGTTTGTGGAGAAACAAAAGCAGAAACTCATTGGCCCCACACACATGCAAAGTTGTAAATCATGCATTTTCAAGATAACCATAATCAAGTTCAGTGACCTTTAAACAGGGTAATCAATATTCTTCTTAAATGATCATGCTACATGAGGTACAACTTATCCAAATGTTTTAGACATTGTTTACAAATTTTACCCATTTTAGGGTTTAATGAGGTATAGTGAGAATACAGGGTAAAAACCATAATCAAAACAACAAAATGGCATATTCTGCATACTGTCAAACTTTTATTTTCAACTTTCCACATTATAAGCCTGTTAAAACCTCTATAACTGCCATCTGCCAAAACATTTACCAAGAAGTTCACAAACACAAGTTAAATACGTCTGGTTGCTTTTACAACAAACTAAACAGATGGCACATCAACATCGCCATATCTACCATCCATCAAAGTTTCATCCAAATTCATCAAAGATTTTATGCCAAAAGTGCATGGAAAAACTTCACCGTAGAAAATAGTAAAAAAGGCAGGGGCATGAGTAATATCAAGATGCCCTTTAGGGAAGGGGACCAATAACTATTTACTGTTTAGAATCTCTAATAAACTGGAAAGGTATTTAATCTGCACTTACATTGTCATTTGAGAGACCGATTAAAGTAGGAAGGATGAGCTTTGTCAGGTGTTCACCAGATAGAATCGAAGCAAGCTCATTCACACAGAATATTGTAGTCATTCTTCGCAAATAGTTTTGGTCCTGGGCTAGGTTGATAATTTTTGGAACTACAGCTTCTTTTGCCCAGTCTACTCCAAATGTTTCAACAAGTTTCCTCAGATTGGTTGTGGCCGCCTCACGAATGGCATAAACATGATCAACCAACCACTAAAAACAGTTGTGTGTTTATCTAAGCCAACCACATAAAAAATCAAATCATCAATGCTTATTACCTGCATGCACAGTTCATTCAGTTTGTCATCAAAAAACTGCTGACCAAGTTGTGCAGCTAGTAGTGGCATGTGTTCAATTATTGCCAATCGAACTCTCCACTTTCCATCCTCCGCAAGTTCAACAATCGCAGGTAACAATGATTGAGAAAGTTGATCAATTCCAATTACCTTTATAAGGTTTGTTATTTAATTTTATTACCAATTAGAAAGGTGGCTTTTCTGCATATTGGTAAATATGTTCTGCATCCCATGTACTGTTTTACCATATACTTTGTTTGTTGTACTCACAATGATTATACATTTGTTTCTTACTAAAGATGGCCTTCATCATTACTCAGCTTTAACAACATACATATTGCTTTCCACAAAAGGAATGCACAAGACAAATTGGTAACAAGGACAGGATACTTTTGGTCAAAGTTCTTCCAGTTCCAGTAATCGACAACAATAACTGGCATACTCTCAAGCTGTCTAAATTTCATTCAATTCAGACATTGTTTAAAAAATTGACCCATTTTGGGGGGGGGGGTAAATGTTGGGGCCACAGGGTGAAACACAACATCCTACACACATAAATTGCACAGTCTACAAGCTGTCCAAATTTTATCAAATTCAGACATTGAGGGGGGTAAATAGGGGGCTAGAGGGGTAAATATTGGGGCTCCAGGGTTAAACACAGCAATTGACACATATAAATGACAAATTATACAAGCTGTCCAAATTTCATTTAATTCCTACGCTGCTTTAAAAACTCAACCATTTTAGGGGGTTAGTGGGGTAACTGACAGGGTTCAACACCTAACAGTATAAAATATAAAACCACAATGACCCAATCAACAGTCATGTAAAATTTTATCCAAATCGGCCAATGTTTAAAATTCTGACCACTAGAGGTGTTATTAGCAACATTCGTTAACGCTTCTGACTTGCATGTGCAAAAACGTCCACCAAGAAATGCACAAACAAATGTACCATATTTTCTGTTGCCTTTATTATACTATTCCACCATAGAAATCTTCCGTTTGTGGTGCACAGCAACATTGACAAAAAGGTGACTAGGCAACCATTTGAACGGTTGAGCCAAATTTCAAATACTAACAAGAAACCCACTACAAACAAATGTTTTAAATTTCAGCTTATTAGGACTTGTAATTCTAACATAAAGCATCGAAAAATCTAAAACCGAATATTTTGAAGTTAAAGGGGTAAAAATGGATGAATCAAATTAAAAGATACAAAACTCTTAAGAATACCTTACATTGCACCAACCAACAAAGCATGAAACTCCTCAATCGTGTACTTTAGTCAGTACAGTCTGTTTAAAGATTTCCTGTTTTGGGAGCCTGTGGGTGAACCACTTGGTCAAACTTGGACAACTACCTAAGATTCTTTCTTGACCAAAATGCATGGAACAAACCCGCGTTAGAAAGAAAAAAATAAAGAAAAAGAATAAGGACCCATATTTAATAATTTGTTATCCGATTAACCGACAAAAAAGTATGGTAGTTATTATTTTATTACAAAGAATAGGCATTGTTACATGCAAAGACAACAATTATTGTGCAGGGGTCTTGCCTTGGAACTGTGTCATAGAGTTGTGTTTAAGTTTTACTGTGTGGGTGGGTATGACCGCTAGTATCCTAAGCAAACCTGTTAAAGTTAAAAGTTGAAGGAAGCAAGTACTGTAGCTTATTTGATTTTGTACATATTCACATCGAACAAATACAAGTCAAAGTTGAGTTTGCATACACAATATAATTATTACATATCCCTGTCTGTCTCCAAAATATCACTACTTTTTGGTCCGCACATGCAAACAGATTGCCCACCTTTGGTCTAAAATTTTAAACCAGCAAAAATGGCCTAATCTACAATGGTGGCTTTCCAAACGCTTGGAACAAACCAGCATTAGATAGAAAAAAATGTGGACAAAATAGGGAAGGGAATCCATAATTAAGAAATCTTGTTGAGACAAAACTGTGTTTTACTAGTTGCAATAATCCCCCACCATGCAACGACCCAATGACCAAGCAGACAATAACTGTTGAAAGATCTTCTAACATAGTTTCCAAGACATTTGGTTCATCTTTTCAGGGAATCGATAAATTCCCAGCACATAAAATATTGAATGTTTAACCCAGGGGTGGGCAACCCGCGGGCCGCATGCGGCCCTTCATTAAAGCTTGTGCGGCCCTCAGATACGCTTGGATTTCATAAGTACTGGCATACAAGTCCAATTATTACATATTTATGAGCTGATTAATGCGCCTGATGCTAGTTTTTTGCGATCTGGCAAAATGTGGCTAGAATCAAATACGAATTTAACTTGTAGTTAAGCATATTTGGTAAGAAACAAAGCAAAATCACTTTGTGTGATGCACATGTGCAGCCCTCGATCCAATTGTGACATTTATAATTGGCCCTACAGTAATAAAGGTTGCCTTTTTTTTCATGGTGAGCCGGCTAACATGAAAATGACATTTGACGACCACATAGCTTGCAAGCACTAACGCAGCGCCATTCTGTAATTGTGTTTTACAAAGCACTTTTGTGGGACCAGCAGGAGCTACTAGTGATGTAACGAAAGCATTGATACTTAAAGTCTTGTCTGTTATGTAACAAACTATTTCGGGATCATTTTTATGTGTCCTGTAGAGTGTAAAACTAAGTAAACTTAAGTCCACATGTTGTTGTGGAAACTTTTTCGCAGCAAAGTAACTTTCTACGGTTAACTCGTTGTTTTCCAAGATACATATTCAGAGCAAATACCTTCACAGGCTAGGATTTAAAATAAACTTAACTTAAAATGTGTTACATCAGGGGTGCAAAAATGCGGAGACACGATCGCGCGTCATCGCTACTCATCTGATATTGAGGTGGCATCACAACAAATGCCGATACATTTTTAAACGAGTAAAACGTGCATTACTCTGCTGTGTTTGCCACTAATTTTGTGAACTGTCACTTCACATTGATTTCTGACTCAGTTGCCATTACAACACAATCTATGTGTCAGGTTTGGACGTTTGCTGTTTGTATCTGAGAACGTATGAGACAAGCCGAAAGATCGATTTGCCGAATCAGCAACTTTAACGACAATTCATCAGGTGTCAGATTGAAAACTGAATATCGGGCAAACCCCAATTCCAAAACCTATGCCAACAGGCTATGTTATCCAAGCACAGTGCTCCACAACCTGCCGCCGCATGGGTACTCGGAGACGTGCAGCCGTGAGACTGTAAATGGAAGTATATGTGTTGACATTTGGCGGTCATGCATTGATTTCAACTAATATTTTAGGGTATAAATATATTTTGCGGGTCTACTAGAGAGATCTTGGCAGCAATACATGACAAACTTTTTGTACGCTATTGTGTGCAAACAATGCCAAATGTTCAGGCAACACACAACTTAACAATTTAGATAGTGGTGTCAATAACAACTGAGACCGATCATCAAACTGTTGAGTTCAAACTATGGATTAGGCATAAACTTTCAGGCACAAGCAAATGGGATATTGTGAGATAAATCAAAATTCTTTAAATCACTAGATTATAAACAAAACCTTTGAGACATTAGGTGGCTGTTTGTACAATGGAAACCTGCGATATGGCTATTAATAGCAAATGGTTGTGCATTGGAAAGAGACACATACACAAAAACGTATGTGCTACTAAAATTTTCTGCACGCTACCAAATTCCAAAATAAATTTTGCACCCCTGTGTTACATACAATTTGATGCATAAATAGACAAGACAGTTTAAATGTACCAAACGACCTAGAAACATAGTAAACGACTATTATAATGTTTTTTTAGGCATATGCGCCTTGTTGCATAAAAATTAAGCATGTTTTGTAATAGTTGTTGTGGGGAAAGAAAAAATGTGTTATAGTTGGGTTGGCATCAGCTGCTGATGTATACCAGTACAGAAACACACTGCAAAGGGTGTAACTTGTGATTTAGGTGACACCCCCAGGCTGGAAATATTTCTATCTTATGTAGAGGCCTCCACGCCGATTTTGTGGGGGCGCCTATGTTCTGAGTCATATACTTTAGGTGGTATATTTGTATGCATATTTTACATTTAGTGATCAATTACAAACTTCACATTATGAAATCTTACCTCATTTACACAGTCAATGTTCGATATAATGTTCAATCTCACATCTGGACATTCATCTCGCAATTGAGTGAGAAAAAGTGGAAGTAGGTGTTCAATGGTATTATCTTTTCCTAGCACAGGAGAAAGGCCCATTATCACAGATGCTAATGCTGACTTGACATGTTGGTTGGCATCAGTAACAAGCTCTTTAACATGTGGCAGGATGTTCTGCATAATGATTTGCTCTCGTTTGTCAGCAGGAAGTTGCTCACAAAATTCTTTAACTTTGTGTGCAACTGCACTCCGAACCTCTGCTTCACAGTCTTTGAGCAGTGACTGAAAAAAATGTGGATGTGAACAAAACAAGTAACTGAAAATGTCTTCTAAACATTGTTTGAAAATTTCAATCATTTAAGGAATAAATGGCCTAACTGTTGGGCTTGTAAAATTGAACACAGCAGTCATATTGGAGAAACTGAAGATTTCATCCAATTCAGATAAAATACATCATGCGACTCAGTATAGAGGTACTTATTTCTTTTCTGAATTAGTTATTTGGATGATCAGGTGTGCCTACACCTTAATCTGGTACAAACAACTACAACGTTGTGCCAAAATATTCCATTTTTATGTTACTAAAAGTACTACCGTATATACTCGCAGATAGGTCGCAACTTTTTCCTTATATTTTTTAAAAACAAATATAGGTGCGACCAATCCGCTCGACATTAGTGCAAGTCGGAACAAAATTGAAAGTTTTCGGCTATTGCAAGTACCGTATTTTCTGGCTAATAAGCCGATTTTCAGGACCTCACGTTTTTCGATATAATTTTCGACTTGTAGTGGAAATGTGCTATTGCCACTGTGGTTCTATCGAGTATGGGTGTATGCGCTCGTGCATGCACATACCAATGCAAGGCAGTTTCATGAGCGCACATGTGACTGCTCAGCGTGCGTTGGATTTTCCCGCTTTGTTGAGAAAAAATGTAAACATATTTTGATTATATTAAGCCCTACAAAAAAAAATAGGAAGTTATCTATGCAAAAAAGCTGGGGAAAGAGCCTTTTAAATCCCTAGATTTTTAGTGCAACTTATGTGCGAGTCAACTCTAAATTAACCTTTTTAACACAAAACTAATAGTGCAACCTGTACAGTGGCGCGACCTATCGCCGAGTATATACGGTAAACAACAACAACCAGGAAGACAAATAAAGGTTATGATCAGACCTATTTTTGAGAATGTCTGCTAAATCAATAAAAAAAAATTCAAATAGGACCAAGAGTTATGTAAATAGGGTTCAATAGGAAATATTAGCAACTACATTAGTATACTTATTGGCTGAAAATTGTATCAAAATCTATCAAACATTTTTTTACAAAAAGTCAATAGACTTGCATAGAAGTAAAATTGTGCCCTCTTTAGGAAGACCATAGTGATCAAAAGCATTCTACCTGAAATGCTGGGACAAGGTGTTGTGTAGTAAGCTGGGGACCAATTGCCTTCTGTAGCAAAGAAAATTTATCAGACAACATATAACGAACCCTCCATGATTTATCTCCTGCAGCTTCTTTGATGGTTGTCAGAAGATACTGCTCACACTCACTTTCATTCAACAACTCTGTGACCACAGTTGTACAATGTAACAAGTTCCATATTTACCATAGTGTTTGTAAAATATAAATGCTAGCAATGTAAATCGAGTATTGTAAAAAAGTTTTATGAATGCAAATCTTTGTTTACCTGCCATTGCAACACATCCATCAACTGATAGTAATCGAACTGAATCCTGTTCATCATTGGCAAGATTGTGAAGTAGCGGAATAAGGTCTGATATAACATGCTCTCTCTCTGCAACCTAAACATTTTTGGATGATATTCTAACACTTTCAGAATTGCACCAGTTTTGTTTACTATTAACAGTGCAACCCACACCGTTCAGAGCCAGGTACCATTGATGCTATGCCAGTTTTTATTAACATTTATTACCATGTTAACATTGTGTGCAAACAAGCCAAGAAAGAAGCATTGCTTGTTTGATTCAGGTGACTTATGCTGTCCACATAAATTTAGTCCTATACAGCAATTACATATGTCATCAAAAGGACAGAAGAACCAGAAAATTGGCTTTCTGATATACTTCCATTTTATATATTCTATATCCTATTTATCAGTTTACTATACACATAATTTGATCTTGTAAACAAATGTTGCGGTTATTTTTAGATTCTTAAAGACAAATTTTTCACAAGGCATTAACTTTACTTTAAACGTTTTGTCTGTATTCTTTTTGCATTATTATTGTCATACAATTACAAAAAATCGGTGAAAAAAGAACGGAAAAAATACTTTCAATGTAATCGCTTGCTTTGACCTTGATATTGTCATTCAAGGTCAGTTTTTAAACACAAATTTTCCTAGAAAGCCTTTAGACACTATAAATTAAAAAGTTGTTTGCTACAAAGGTATACATACCAACTTGTTTTTCACTTAACTTTGTTTCGACCGTTTAATGACCTTTTGACATTGTTTTTAACAGCATGCAGCCCTTAGTGTTCAACAATACCGTTTTGCCTAATTTGTACATGACTTAAGTATTGATTCTTGAATTGATTTGTCAAAAAAAAAGAAGATATGTGATGACGAAAAATTCTTAACTGTGTTGTAATGCCTACAAGTTGACCTTTATTGACCCATGGTTATGCGACGGTCAAGCTGACAACGAGAATTTAAAGACCATTTATCGCGGCGTTCGAAAAAGTTAAGTTTATTTTTCCATCTTTATGTTGATCAACACTGTTTTGCCTGACATAAACAAAACCAAAGTACGTTTATCGAGTTTAAATTATGTCTTAGGTGTAAAACCTTCGCCAAAACTGAAAATGCGCGTGATAACTCAATAAAACGACACAGCATTGCTGCACAAAAAACAGCTGATTTTTAATCACCCAAACAACTGTCTCGTTATATGTCTGTCCTGACGTCAAGGTGAGCACTCCCGCCCTGCCGCTTTAATCGTAAACCAGTGAATTCCTCCCTTGTGACTTATATTTGATTGGTAGCAT
The DNA here is from genome assembly GCF_965637545.1 of Phallusia mammillata. Lineage (NCBI taxonomy): Eukaryota > Metazoa > Chordata > Ascidiacea > Phlebobranchia > Ascidiidae > Phallusia > Phallusia mammillata. Next base: position 11,921,970 of record NC_137255.1, read on the forward strand.
ACACATATTATGGGTTGTAAAGGTAACTGACAACATTTTAAATACTAAACGAATACCCTGCTCAAACCAGATTATGTACTTTAGTCAGTACCAGTGGCGTATCCAAGGGGGGAGGGGGGGGGGGGGGGGTCCGGACCCCCC